>NW_010130592.1:167321-172368 GCF_000699245.1 Pterocles gutturalis | reverse complement strand
TGGTGTTATTTTTAAAATACATGGTTATTTTTGTAGATCTACAATAGCCTCCAGAAAAAAATGATCCTCAAAAGATTCTTTTGTGCTAAGATCATGTAACAGAAAGTAGAGCTCTAGGGTTTAGTTCCTATCAATCAACAAAATGAGTTTCACACTACTCCTGGCCAAAGGAGCTAATATACACAGTACCCATAGGTCATCAGAGAAGAGTTTAAAATAAATCCAAGAGTGGGTGAGTATTGCTACATTTTGCCACCCCCTGTATTATTCTTCTAATTTTACAAAGCTCCAAAGACTGAACTAATTATTAGAGGCACTTAAGTTGTTTTACTGATCCTAGCACCTTTCATTGAACTTGGACAGCTCTGGGGGGCTGTTCAAACACACAGGGCTGTCTGTCCCTTGGAAACATTCTGCTGCTGTTATGAGCCCTGGATGTCCCCAGAACAAGGAAATATTTGAGCAGGTTTCTCAACAGAGGACAAATAAAAAGTAGATGTCTTTAAAAATACAGGCCTCCGAGGCATCTCGGGTTTCCCTCGCTGCAGCGAGCACAGAGGACTGCTTATCTTGGCTCCAGAACAGATTGATGAGTTCAGCCTGAAGATTCACTATAGCTGACAGAGAACATTTCCTTCATCGTATTGCTTCACCATGCAAGGAGATAACTCAAGCTAATAATATTCTGTCTCCTTTTTATCCTCCTATAGCCTACGCATAACTTAATTCTTAATTCCAAAGGGCTCGCAGAGGAGATTGGCCTGGTGCTAGTTTCATTTCCACACATATAAATCAAAACTCAGGCTACTGGAATAGATGGCACTGCACTAGTGCTAAAGAATTTAAAATCCTCTGCAAGGCCACTAGTTTCATTTCCACACATATAAATCAAAACTCAGGCTACTGGAATAGATGGCACTGCACTAGTGCTAAAGAATAAAATCCTCAGCAAGGCCAGAAAATTCCCCCTCAGCTTCCTTGATCATAAACACATGTTATCCCAGATTCAGTCACGCCCTTCAAATTTTTAAACACTGCATCCTATTTAATTTGCATGTAAATGGGAGCTACCCTGATTCACGAGAAATACAGCCTCGCCTCTCCTGAAAGCAGTAGTCCAAATGTAAAACAAGCAGAAAATGGCAAAGCAGTAGAAACCCGACATCCGTGGCAATTATCTTTACTTCTAATGAATAGAGTCTTCGTTTCTTAGTAACTAATTACAGTGGAACTGTTTGGAGAAAAGGAGCTCGTGATATGCCTGAAAGAGCCAGCACACAGTGCTGAACCAGAACCACATTTGTCCAGTGTCAGATACCCACTTGCAACCTCCTCCTAGTACCCACGACTGCAGGATCAGGCTTTTGAATCTTCCCGGACCCCTAATTCACCCCAGGTACTATGGATTGCAAGGTTAACATTTTGAGATATGAACAGACCGCGTTCCTAGATCTGTAGTCTTAACCCTCAAGGAGTCATCCTCAGCCACGCAGGAACCCCGCGGGCTGCAGGCACCTGCCTGACCGGGACTCCCAGCCACATGAAAGCACTCACTATTCTGCTCTGACTCAAACATGCATTGCTGCTGTCAGAAAACCCACATTATTATTCTGAGTTTGAAGAAGGAATTGCAGAAAGCTGAATCAGAAACTTTGAAAACTGCTTGCAAGACCCTGGTTTCACTTACCCTAATCTATCATCATATTTCATCGCCAATCTCATACCTGCTCAAAGCTCCCAGCAATGCGCCACCTCTGCCCCCTCCATTAAGATATAAAACAAGGGTTAAGTGACAGATAGTATCAACGTGGATAGCAATCTGTCTCACTCAGAAACCATTGCAGCGGGAATAAAGAAAGAATTATTATGCTGGTGTCAATATGACAAATTACAGTCTCTTTTTTCCTCAAGAAGAATTTCTAGTTTTTCAGATAGTACAAAAAACTCTCCCCTCTTCAGCACTCTGAACATCAGAGCAGTTTCTCCCGACATCCTACTCAGAGTTTCTGCTAATGGAAGTGTTTATCTTGGTGGATGGGTGATGCAGTTATTCATTGCAGCAGTTATCCTGGAATAAATATGAACTGTGAGCCAGTGATATGAACACTCTTCCTTCCACATAGTTGTTTCCAAAAAGTATGTAAGTTTGAAAGCTCTGCTGGTTGTCCTTGTTAAAATAAACATAATGTTTAGGGAAAATGAATTTTCAGCATTTTATCACACTGCACAGGTTACACAATCCCATGTGCCAAACCCATGAAGCCTGTGGTCATGTTTCCCCCCTCCAGCAGTGATTTCACAGCTGCAGCACCAGGCAAAGCAGGACTAGAAAGAACCTAACATCTCCCTAACATTTATACCCATGCCAGAGGTTTGCCTGTAGAGTTGTGAAGGATTTTAAGAAGAGATTAGATGATTTATACTAGTGCTAATAGGAATCCCATTAGAAAACTTTTCCTCATGTCCAGCCTAAGCTTCCAGTACTATTGCTTCAGTATAACACTTATTTTTCTTGTCCCAACCCTACAAAATCTTTCTTTTTGCAGCATCACAACATGCTTTCAAAGACCCTTCCCACTCTCCTCTGCAACCTCTACCCTTTCAACCCTTCCCTGACAGGACATTTTTTCAAGACCTCTGACCACTCTTGCTGCTTTCTGCTCCATGCTTCTCAATGTGCAACACCCCAAACAGGAGACAGTACTCCAGTTAATGTCTCCACAATACCAGTTTGAAAGGATGCTTGAGAGACTGGTGAAAGCACTTCATGAGTAGCCAGTCCCTCACCACCAGGCACATTCTCACGATGGGAAGTTGTGTTGCAGAGAAAGAAATGTTGTCTGGTATAACTAGAGAGATGTCCTTCACAGTTTTCAAACATTAGAGCACAGCAAGGCTTTATAGTGGGGACCATGAGGAGGAATGCTTTTCTTAATGTTTTTAGAGAGGCAAGCAGCTGGGTCTTGTATTAGCTCTTTCAGCATGCACCTCTGTCCCCCAGCTTCTGCATCATCAGAGAAAAATCATTGCTGGACTGACTCAGAGTGAGGCAACCAAAAGCAGCATCAAAGATTGAGCTAATTGATTCAGTTGTATGATAGTGGGGAAAAGAAGGGATGTATCTTGCTATCACTGCCACCTCCACGAGGGAACGGCAATTAATAGAAAAGGTTGACATGTTAGAAGGTCATTTCTTGCTGGGCAATTGCTTGCAGCCCCAAGCAATGTCATATCTTCATACTTGTGACCATGCAAAAGATGATGAGATGTAAGGGAGCACTTTCATTACTGCAGCAGCTGGAGGGGGATTGCCAAGCCTGTGGACACGCACTTCCAGGGCATGACCCACTGCTCTCCCAGCCCTGCAGTGTGTCCATGATCTCTTTCACAATATGGCTGAAAATAGAGCTGGCTAGAGGAAAAAAGGGGAGGGGGCAGGGAGAAAAGCAAACCAACTCACCTTACTAGTAAAACCCTGATGAGCAAAAGTCCAACACAGCAAAAAACTCTCTGCTAGAGGACTCGTGAAGTCCTGTCAACAGCAAACAAGTACTGGCAGATCAGGCACACATGGCTGCGCTTGCCCCTTACACTCTGCAGCTGAGTGATGAGTCTCTAAACAACGCTCAATGCTTCCAAAAAGCAGAAACTTCATTCTCTGCACATCTCATGTTTAAGGAACTGAGTGCATTCCCAAAACCCTTAAGCCTCAACTTCCAGATGCCGCCAACCCCTCTGCTCTTCAAGTGTTAACTTCACACTCTTTGCAAAAAGCTGAGCACTGTTTAACAGGTCATACCCTGGGTTTAAAAAAGAAGAAGCTCCTGGGTAACACAGGTTGTGTTATCACAACCCTGTACATTCCTTCTCAGCCCCTCACTTGCCCTGGGATAACCTTCACCTCCATAACTGGTGCAGTGGCTAATGGGTAAAGATACTTGGCAAGCTTGCAAATAGGGAAAGGAAGCTGGATGAGGGCATACATAGCCTCATACTCTCGGAGGCATTAAACATTGTCTCAGAAATACCCACCTGGGCACTGAGCCCTACAAACTGTCTCCTAAAGCTTGCAAAGATAAATATGCACTGGCAACAGACCTTTCCTGCAGTGTTCCTGGGAAGGCGACAGGGATCTGCATGTTGGAGGAGGGACACTGGCACTATGCAGGGAAGGGTGCTGGTTTGCATGCAGAACCATTTGAAGCGCCTTTCTTTGAAAGCTTCCCCCTTAGTCCACCCACTTTCCTTCCCGAGCCTGGAGAAAGCTCTGGGAAGTACCAGAGCAGGAAGATCTGCCTCCTCATGCAGGGCAGGGTCTCCTCCTCAGCAGCTACAGTCCCCTACCCCAGCTCTCCTGAACCTCCCACAAGGTATTAAAAAGCAAGAACAGACAGCAGGCTCCCTCCAGCTTCCTATATTTAACTGCGGACCTCTAAGCACTCTCCTTCCTTTCCACTCCCCTAGAAGAGTCACACAGAAACGTCAGGAATGAGAGCTGCTCCTCGCTGCTGTGGTGAGCCTGAAGCCCAGGTCTGCTCGCACCGCCTCCACTCCGGGGTTCCTGCAATGCCGCATGTACGATAAAAGCCATCAGAGTACATGCAGGAGGAGGAAGGGAACACTTTTGTTTCTCTGTCCCAAGAACTGGAGGTACTAAACGTTAATACTTGGAAATCAGCAACTGCCAAGAACAAGTTCTCCACCCACCCATCCACCCTAATCTTTGAAGTGTTTTCTTTCTAGCTTTACCTTGGCACGCTGGCCAAATAAGTCACAAGTTTCCGAAGGTCTTCCTGCCTTATTCTGTCGTGATTGCTGCGGGCTGGGAAGGTCAAGACAGGACCACCTCGTTTATCACGGCCACCTGTGGAAAATAAAGGATTGTTAGAAAACCAGGCAGGAAGCACACGTCAAAAAAACTATGTGCACTGAATTGATAAACATAAATTACTGCACATTCAAGAGATCGTGCGCTCCTTGTAGTGTTCAGGCTTGCCTAATTGAGGAAGACGTGCTTGCATTTGCTGGAGCTCCAAAGGAGGGAAAT
>NW_010130592.1:157809-167290 GCF_000699245.1 Pterocles gutturalis | reverse complement strand
AGGGAAAAAAAAAAAAAAAAAAAAAAAAGCCCCAACACAAGAAAAATTGCTAGCATTTCTTCTGACTTTCACCTAATCCCATCAACTCCAATATAACGGCCAATCCAAGCAGGCAAGGCTAATGAAACCCTACTGAGGGGAGTTTTAAACCGGTCAACACCAAGAAAGTGAAAGTATTTTTCACTGTTACTCACTGTGTTGCATTGTTCATTGCCAGATAGTTTACAATGTCCCGCCAGTTAGAAGCGATGTATCCCAGTAATGTTTATGCAGTAAGACATTCTAATCTATCTGGCAATTCACTGGAAATTGAAATTTTGACTAGAAGTTCATGACTCCTATGCTTTCTATTTAGAGAGTGTTGTTGGAAATTGGAATGATTTTTGGTTTGCTTTTTTCCTGTAGCTTTCCTGTCTTAAAATCCACCCCTTTTAAACTGCCAGCATCTGGCACTTCATCTTTTACAGCAATTGTCAAAAGGCTTAGCCATAAAGGAAGGACTTTACCTTGAATTATACAATCACAAATACAGGGGTGAATACAATCTATTCTACAGCACCTTATTTTATTCTCTGCTGTGAATGAAGTTGAATAAGCTTGAAACTGAAATCTAGTGCCTCACTCAAAGTTTGGTTCTTTCTTCACATATTATCACCGGATTTTTTCAGGAATTGTGTGTTGTTAGTTATGTGTTTGCATTGTTATCTAGGAAAAAAAAGTCATAGTAAAACTACAGTTCAAAAAGCTAGTGCAGAACTGCAAGGACTGTGCAAATAAGCTGTAAAAATGCAGATGAGTTTGTGCTTTTCAATGGAAAGTCTAATCCCTTTAACAGAAATATCACTTCTGAGAAAGGAAAATCACGTGCTTCTCTGAAATAATTTACCTGGCCAACAAGAAGAAAAAGCTACGTGAGGACACGCACATCTCTAGCACCGATCCCTGCTGTGTTCTCTCAAACATTCGGTGCAGCCATGACTTCTGCAGGGTTTCTAAACAGCCTAAGTCAGTAGGAAGAGTCCTAAGAGGCTCTGCTGTAAGAGTAGGATTGGCATGAGAGCACATGTAAAACCAGTATCCTGGATCACCGCAGGGCAAAGAATTGCTCTGGGCAGAATTTAGATCAGGAATCAAGAAGGTGCCTGATATGGGAGGAGTTCTTTCAGGTGGACAAACGAGAAACCAAACTGATGAGACACACGCAAAGCACAGCTTTTCCACCTGGCTCTGCTTACAGAGCAGAGACCCAGCTCCCCTCTGACAACATACCCCCTGTCCATTTTATTTTGGAACTGTCCATTCAGTTGATGCCATGACAGGTACCAGCTCACCCTCCAGCACTATGTCCCTACATATGTCACACAGAAGCAGCTAAAAATAGCAATGTTGTTAGTATACAGACATTTTTTAAACACTTTTTTTTTTAATTGCCAAGTCTGGTCCAAAGAGTTTTCTATAGCACCGCAGACTGTACAAGTCAAAGTCTCTTACACAAACTTCATCTATACAGACAGAGACGCCAGTGTCACCCTGCGGTACAGTTTGTCAGCACTGAAATTCCCACAGTTTTCGAAGGATGCCCTACACCTGAAGGGCTACATTGTGCAATTCTCCATTGGAGCCAGGTCACATCTGATTTGTCAGAGGTACAAATGGAGAGGCAAACAAGAGATGCCATTTTCATCTTGAGTTCTCATGCA
Source organism: Pterocles gutturalis (assembly GCF_000699245.1). NCBI lineage: Eukaryota > Metazoa > Chordata > Aves > Pterocliformes > Pteroclidae > Pterocles > Pterocles gutturalis. The sequence continues at coordinate 165,590 of NW_010130592.1, read as the reverse complement.
GCCAGGGGTACATATGGAGTACAAAAAACTGTCCCGCCTGATCTCCACCCAGATCTCTGTGCCTGATGTTCGCCTTTGGCCTCACACTGTGAAGGTGAGGAATGTCCACGTGACTTCAGTGTCACCTTGGCCAATCCTCATTTTAAGCACATTCTCCCTTTGTTGATATTATTTCACATACCGTAACAATGCCAAAACCATTATATCATGCATGATGTGTTCAACAGAAAAGCAAGCCAGCCTTGAGAATGGCAAACCAATGTAGTAACTAAAGCTGGAGGGAAATTTTTTTTTCAACACAGGAAGCTTTCCACAGTTTTGAAAAATTTCCCGTCATATCAAGATGTAACCAAGGTTTTCAAAAGCTTCCAGATATTCACTGAAGCAGAGACCAGAACTTGAATTGCATTCCAGAAGAACATGCTACCCACTATGCCGTCAGGCTCCCTCTCCTCCTCCGTTCCCAATTATTTAAATATTTCTGCAAAGTGGAAAAACAGTAAGAGATGGGATCAGAAGATAACCAAGCCCACAGCTGAAATCCTCTCCCAGGACATGAAACCCCACAGCCCAGCAGCCCGGATCGCTCTGATGCTGCCCATTCACCTCAGCGTGGTAACCCAAAAATGGTGTTTCTGGCCAGGGACCCCTTCTGCACCTACAGTTCCGCCAAAGTGAGCTCTGCAAAATAAATAAATATCTAAATTCAGGTAGGCTTAAAAAAGTTAAATTAGAAAATTCTTGACCCTTTTACTAACAGTAACACAATTTAGCTACAGAAAAGGAAACAGGGTCCAGAACATTCCTGTACTGTCTTTGCTTCAGGATAAAATTGTTCCTCAACGGTTCATCTAAACTGCCCTCAGGGGAGCAGGATAAATAAGGCTCTAGCGCAGAGTCAGAAGTTACCAGGACAGACCAGAGAAAACTGGTTAATTCTCAATGGAGAAGGAACGTTACCTGATGACCCAGTTGGAGGTTTCTGGATGATGGAAGGATAAATAAGTGCCTGGACCAATTCCTTCTAGTCCTATGGCACAGAAGAGCAAGGAGACACGGGGCAAATCTCAAGAAATGTGAGGTTCAGAAACAAATGTTTCTCATTTGTGATAAAAGTACTGCTCTATGCTTTGAGAAATAGGGTGAAATTATTATTACAAGTGTATCATATATATTAAAATCCTTCACTTGTTTCCAAATTATTCATGAGCAATTCCTTATTTTTATCAATGCCTGCATAATTTACAACTTTATGAAGAGCCTGTATGAAGAAACATCAGGTTTCTTCCAGGGCAAACCACGGTATATTTAACTCACCATAAGACTTCAAGAGTTCGGTAACTGTGGTTTACTTTCTTGAATACTAATAATATGTAGCTTTTCCATTGCACTCTATAACTGCAAATCTCAGCTTTTCTAGGCAGACTAAATGGGATATTACCACCATCAAACTTCAGACGCCTAACGTGTCCATATTAGGACCCTCATCTCCTCTAACGGAGCCTCCAGAAAGGTAACAACAGCCACTAAGAACAAAGAAATTCTTTTGGCATTGGCTGTACAGGGAATCTATACCTTTCTTCTTATTATTCTCTCCTTTTTTTACTGAGGGGAATAGTGAGGTACAAAGAGGGGAAAAATTCAGCCCAGATCCCATAGCAAGTCACTTGAAGAACCAGGAGCAGAAATGAGGTTTTTTTGACTATTAGTCCACTGTATTAGAGCTTCATAGTGCTTAGGCTAGAAGTCAGCAACTAAAATCACTACAGAATATCTGTATCTGCTTGTTTGTCATGCACCCAACGAGCCTAATCTTACCCCAAGTCAGCCATGACCTCAACACCAATTTTACATGCACAGTCTCTTCAGAAAACTCCCCAGCATATTGCTGAAAAGAAAATTTTAAAAAGGAAGGAAGTAAAGAATCTCAATTGCTCTAATCAATATGTCCCATCTCCTGCCTCCCACTAGGCTCACAGACATGGGATTCAATAACCAAACATGTCATTAGGTTTGCTAATTACAGTTATTAAATGTTAAAACAAACAGCTGATAATTTCTAATTGTTTTTCAAGGTGGGTTTTCATGGGCCTTGCTCTGATTTAGAGGCAAACAGATGGTCTAGCTATTAGTGCTCTGGAAAAAGGAGTCAGAAAAACACATGTTCTTTGGGGCACAAAATACACTGAGAACAAATATTTAGCCATATATGTCTTGCATTCCTCCTACAAAATCCTTTGCTGATGGCCTTGCCTGTCAGTGGCTTCCTTGCCGGTTCTTCCCATCTCTCTTTCTTCTAGCCTATACAGAAACCATTGCTAAATTCAGCTTTAGTTCCCAGAAGTAGGATTACATGATTTTTCCTCCACAAATCACACAGGGGATATTGCAGTGATGGCACAAGGCATCGTGATGCATACCACATTAAAAAAAAAAAAAAAAGAAAAAAAGAAAAAAAAAAGAAAAAAAGAAAAAAAAAAGAAAAAAAAAGAAAGAAACCTCAAAAAACCTGCATGGAAACAGGCAGCACAGTCAGTGACCTTCTGATGACCACTTTTCTGGTCAAGCCTGCAACCAAGAGGAAAGGGACTTCAGCCACCAGATCCCTGTCCTGGCAGCTGCCTGAACCAACATCTTAAATCCTCTCAGTGGCGGGCCCAAATGTTTCTGCCTATGGTGGCTCCAACTGCCCACACTAAGTCAAGATGTTGGTCAGCCCAGAGTGTTATTATGTGAACTCTGTGTATGGGCCTTCCCAGTTTCAAGTCCTGAGGCACATCCATCCCTGATAATATACAAAAAAAAGCTGAAATTCCAGCTTTGTATAATCCTGTTTAGGACAGGAAATGATCAGTTTCCTTTAATGCAGCTTTCTCGTATACAACAGATAAGATTTTATCGAGCTGTTTTCAAGCCGCATCTCTCCAGTTCTATCAGCCATTCTTTCACGATACACACCTGCTTGCATTTATCTGTATTCGAGGGTTTCAAGCCCTCTGCTTCCTTTTGCACTCTACAAGCACAAATTCCCAAGGATTAACTGCAGACACAGACAAGTGTCCAGACATGTGAACGCTCCCGAGTACCTTCTCTAAAGTTCTGCAACACATCAGCAACAGAGACCGGAGCAGCACAGTGTTCCTGGCCGCCATTCAGATGTCTACTGCAGTTCAAATGAACATGCTGCTTCATCTGACCCCTGCAGATCACAGGCTGATCAATCTTGATGTTGCAGACTCTGCTGAGACCATAAGTGAGTTTCCAGAGGAGCTGAAATAGTCCTCAAGAGGTATTTCAGTCCAAAATATGGTGAAAAAAATAAATTATAATGAAGAGAACTAGGAGACAGAACAAATTCAGCTGATGCCAGGCACCTCGACAAAATGACAAACAATACGCTCTGGATTTCTAAATCTAATTGACAGACTTCCTAGGAAAGCAAAGTATAAAAAGATTGGTATCCAGAGTCTTTAAATAATATTCCTTCCCTGCCACAGCTGAGCTCTGTGAGAGACTGCTTGCTACTAGACCTCCAGTGAACAGACCTCTCTACTAAACTCCTCCAGCTTCACAAGGGACTAGTTTGTTATAAGATCACATACAGGATTATCTGTACAACCACCCTCAAATTCAGCTGGTTCCAAAGCAGGTGATTCTAGTGCATCAGTGATGGAAACTGAAGCTCCCACAACAAGCCCACCACCAGCAAATGAGCACGGCTGCAATGCAGTCTCCAGGGCCTGATCCTCCAGTGTGTTGCTCCTTGCAGCATCCCACATCCCAGAGTCAATTGCCTGAATCCAATCCTAATGGCCAACATTTGCAACACTACATTTAGGGTTAATGACTCCAAAAACAAGGGTGTATGTCCCCACCCAGAGATCCCTTAGCAGAGCAGATCAGAGGCTGTAAATGGGATGCTCAGCACAGCCACTGGAGGATCCCATTTCCCACCAGGTAGATTCATTCTGCAATCACCCAGAGCCACTGCATAGATTTGAAGAGAGCGTCTGTTGGGGACTGTAATACACCTTCACTGATTTATGCAAGTATTTTGGGGTACTTCTTTGAGTTTGAATGTTTACTTCCCAACAAGCCACAAACCTCGCTGCCTTTTGCTCCAGACGCAAAGTAATTTTTTTTTTTTTAATCTCACCTCCTCTATTACAGGTGTACAGGAATAGCTGCATCAAAATACCCCACTGCACACCCTCTTGCCCCTGGAGAAGGGAAGGGAACAAAACAGCACGTGGCGATGCTCATGGTCACGCTGCTCATGGCAGTACCAACAGGGACTCCAAACTCATGCCACTGGGCATAATGTTGGAAGCTGAACAAAATAAGGAGAAACAAAGAGAGGCCATATTCACCCTGATCACCTGCTGTTTGTCTTCCTGATTTGAGATGCGTGCAGAGAAACACCAATGGCAAAATTTCTAATGTTCACCAGCAAAGTGAAATATGTGATAAACTGATTTAAGATAACTGGCTGCCCAGGTTTGCCACATCCCCAGCAGGTAAGCCGTCAACAGCTACAGCCAAGTAGAGGATCCTGCATATTAGTGAAAGTTCAGGGGAGAGTTCAAGCCATTGGACTTACATAATTGCTATTAGGAAGTCTTCTTCCTCTCTGCATTTAAGAAATTCAGTCTAGAGGTGGAAAACACTGCTGGAAGAAAATGTTTCTGAAATTGCACATTCCAGCAAAGTACTTCCATTTCAAATAGCCTATATTTCCCCACATAAAAACTATTAAAAAACCCCAAGCATTGCTAATACAGAGAGGATGTCCAGTTGTGAATTTCAGTGCTTCTTGTCAGTTAAAACTGATTCCTTAGGAAAAAAACCATAAGCCTATGAACCAAAGTGCTTTCACAGAAATAAGGAAGTTTTCAGAGGTGATGAGTCTCACTAGTGGGACAGAAGAGCACAATTTACTGCAAGATGGCCAAAATGGTTGGTTGTTATCGTATTAATTACATCATGTGCTACAGTCACCTCCCTGAGTCCTTGTATTGATTTATAAGCTCCCAGCCTTGACTTCTCTGTCAAGACAACTCTTGCCTGCCTGTGTAAATGAAGAAGAGACTTTTGCTGAGATACATATGGAGCTCACTGTGCCTTTAAGGATAAGAAAACGTTGTGAGGTGAAAGAGGATGGGATGTATACTGACCTTCTTGCTTCACACACTCAGTTCCTTCCTCTTACTGTTATTTTCAAAGCCCCTATCATTAATTGAGAAGCTATACCTATGGGACAGGATGCAGGGACCCATCGACCAGGAGGCGGTCAGAGTCCAGTGTGTTTGGATGACACCCAATTAATGACTTGTGATCCCACAAGTTCTTGCAAGTCTTTTTGGATAGAAATTTTGACTGGGTTGATTTTTTGCCCAGTTTTGTAAGGCACTTGAGCCTTTCTGCCTCTCCCCAGGGCAGCACTGGCAAGCTGCTGGTGTCCAAGTGCCAGGACAGTCAGTGCTGGCAGTGATTAGACATTCTGCACAGAAATTGTTTAATTTAGTCCATGTCTACGGGTAAAATGTATCGAAAAAAACATGGCAACTGATTCTGGGTGCTACATTTACAACTTGTAAATGAAATCAGAAATCCCAGGAAACATTCTGATTTCTGCTTTAGCCTTAGAGTTCCGATGAGGATATCTGAACAGCCCCTGTAAGTAAAAGCTCTTGTCTATCCTCAAAAATGATGTAATATTCTTGAAAAACAAAAGGAAAAAACACAAACAACAACAAAAAACCCCAGCAGGCTCAGACCTCATCAAAAGACCTGGAAACTTTACAGTCTAAACTTCCTTGTTTTGCTCTTCAAAGAAGAATCTACATCAATGCAGCAGCGAATTCTAGATGAAAGCATGATTGCCCAAAACTACTAGGAAAATTCATCATTCAAGCAATGCTATGTTTTTCTAGCATACGTCCTCTTTTTGGAATTTCCACTGATTTCAGACTAGATCAGGGAATGGTATAAAATGGAAGACATTTTTCTGTGACAAAATGTAGAAGATTTGTTGATGTTTCACTTGAAATTTCCATTCCATAGGAAGAGGAGGATGGAAACTTTTAATTTAAGTCAAAACTTTTTGTGCAAATACAAAATGTTTATATAATTCAAAAATTAAATATTTTGGTTAGTTCTATTCCCAAGCCAATACAAATTCTAGTGTCCACAAATCAGTGTTCGAGATCCCCTAAAACCTGGATCTGAACTCTTCCAGTGCCCAGAGGACCCTGGGGTCTCATTTCAACCCTTTCTCTGAAGTGCATCCATTGCAGAAAAATAAAAAACATGCCCCTCCACATGTGGTCCCATGTATTCTGGCACTAAGTGACCTGTGGTGCCTTCAGACAAGTTTTTGGGAAGGTCAATGTCTTCCCCTCTGAGATTTCATCTTTGATCCATCCTGCTGGCCCAAATTCAGTGAAACCTAATTGCAAAGTTGTCCTTTCATCTGATCTATTTACACTGAAACTCCTGCTCTGAAGGATCTTTTGGGAATTCTCCCTCTGTCTTCCCTTCAGGCGCTCAGCCCAGGCTCAGACAAGACTGTGATCCAGCTCATGAGGCTGCTCCTGCTACGTGTGGGGTTGGGGACAGTGGGCTTTGGAAGGATGGAGATGGCCGAACTGCTACTGCATCCGCTTCTCCCTGCCAGAGTCCAGAGAAAAAAAACCCTGTTTGCTGAACACAGGTTGGGAGCTCTGCTTCTCCCAGCTGCAGCAGCTCACCAGCTTATTACACCCTTCTGCCTTTTGCTCTTGATTCCTCCGTGCTCAGCCACCCTCTCAGAAACCTGGCCAGCCCCCTCCTTTGTGCTCCTGCCTCAGCAGATGAACAGATGGTACCTGGGTGACAGGCGGGAGCCCACACACTAACGCTCTTCTGAGCCCTCCGGGGAATGGGAAATGTTGGGAAGGATCCTGAGAAACTCTTTTGGGTGGGACGTGGGGAAAGGGAAAATGCTTTCAGCGAGACCCATGGCATTAGTCAACTAACAAGCTCTTCATAGCCTAAGTGTATGAAAAGCTCCATGCATGGGAAGGGAACATGATAACATGCTCCCCCCCTCTCCTGAGAGCCTCACACCCTTCCTCCTGTATTGTGCTGATCAATAGAAAATCTCCTATAAATATAATCAAGCAGCTGAACAACATCCCAAGTTACACCACTCTTCTAAGACAGCATCTGTGTTTCCTAGGAAAGACTATATAAGCCCAGCTTCTAAAATATTTCACCACCTCTCACTGAAAAAAAACACTTAAAATAATCTACAACCTGTTTTATTTCCTCTCCTCTGTGCTCATCTCCTTCTCAGAATACAAAAGTCAGTCTCTGGCCTGTAGCTCGCTCCCTAATGGTTCCCAAAGCCACTCAGTTGCTGGAAACAACACAGTGAACCACCCAGGCAAAGCCAAGATTTTATTAGGGTTTAGGCAACAAGCAGGTGGCCAAAGCCTCCCCCCCACCTACCCCCTGCTTAATCTGCTTCCACGGGGTCAGCGATGGGAGCAACCAGAGAACCATGGCCAGGACGCACCGCGCCTCCGACTGCTCCGGCCATCTCTGCTATGAGTGCTAGAATGGGATTTTCAGGTGCTGTTTAGACACACATACACGTGAACTCTGCTCGGGTTCAGTCCAGCTCACGCATGAGATCACTGGAAGAAATTGAGAACCAGTTCCAGGAAAAAATCCCAACATTATCCACTCCTCAACTCTCCATCAGCGTGGGGCTGTGTATGCAGAGCCCTGCGCCTGCT
>NW_010130592.1:145799-157778 GCF_000699245.1 Pterocles gutturalis | reverse complement strand
CTGAGCCAGCCGAGGGGAAGCGCCAGGGACAGAGCCCCAGACAGCATTTAGGCTGGATGAATCCGTGCCCAGCTAGTTAGTGCTGTACTTCAACTCGGAAATTAAGTGCACTTCTGAAAGCTTGAGTGCTCCTCTGAGATTCCCTGGCTGTGCAGGCAGGTCCTGTTGTGTGTCCCCCCCGCCTGTCCTGCCCTGCTGCTCCACGTGGTCCAGGTGTGGAGCATCTGCAGCACTGAAACACAAAGTATGGCACAGCCCCTGCCTGAAGGAGCTTGTTCTCTGCAGCTTTTCTGTCGAAACATGGACAAGCTGATGAGCCACAGCAGATGAGAAAAAAAAAAAGCAAACATGTAACTGAGATGCTCAGCTTAGGGTTTTTTGTGTATGCTGATAAATTGCGCTGGTGTAAGGAGAACCCCCTTGACAACTTTACTGTTATCGTTAAAATTAAATTTGGTATAAAACTCTGAAGAAGACTCAATAAAATTCTCCTTTTCCTCGAGGATGCCTTATTGCAAATGCAATGCACTCCCAGAGTGTGTGCTAACCAAAGAACATTTTTTTTTTTTAATCATGTAAAGTCAAGCTACTTGATTTTTCTATTTTAGCAAACATTTTCCCTTCTGTGCTGAAAGCATAGTCTAGGAAGTTATTCCATTTTAATTAAAAAGAACCTAGACATCAGTTGAAGTGCACAAATCCTTTTCTTTATCTGCTTAATACAACAACTCAGGGGAAGACTGGGCAGTACTTAAACTCTGGGCTGGAGGGTGATGCGGGGGCTACTGCATTAAGACACCAGCAGCTCAGAGCATTTTATCTGCAAAGGCCCCTGACAATTGCTGCCTGTAGTCATTGTGTTTGGAGACCACGGAGAGGAGGTGTAAATCCTGGGACCACTAGCTAGCCAGCTGTGGGACAGGCACATTTTTAGCCCATACAAGTCTGTAGGCTTGTGAATCTCCGAGGAGCAAACTGTCCCTAGTCTGCCGTGGACCACAGATCATGTTGTTGCTGCTTGTTTAGTGCCTTCCCACAAGGCAAGCTCGGCCCAGGACAGCACCTAACGAGCTGATGATTTGGTGCAAGACCCTCTGGCTCAGAGCTGAATGCAGGCAGCATCAGTGGAAGGGGCTATATAAACAATCCAGACAGGCTGCCGTTATTAAATATTCCATGAATTACCAAATGATCCTGCAGTCAGTTCCATGCAAAGCAACAGCAGGAGCCAAAAACTAAATTCCAGTACAGTCCCTGCATAAATTCCTCCCTTTCACTTCCCCAGAGCTCCTGGTTCAGCTTTGTGTCGCAAGCAAGGCTGCAGGTATCCTGTGTTCTCATGACTATGTGAAAGACAACAACCACGTAAAACATTTCAGGACATTTGTAATGAGACACCAGTGTGAGGTAAAGTACTTGTGCATAGGAGGACTGCTGGGATAGCCTTGGGTTTTCACATACGGCTTTCGGTGTCTCACAAACTTCACTCAAAGTCCTGAATTTCCATGTCATTGGTCAGAAAGTTCAGGGTTTATAGAGTGACAAATCATTTGCCCAAGTCACTGCTAGACTCATACTCCCTGGACCATTTCACTGTTGCTACATGGGAAGACAGCTCACACCAACCATTAGTCAAGGTGAAAGCTTTTCCTGCCTGGCCAGGCATCTCTGTGGCTCAGCAGGGTGACAAGCCCCATCCTCACGAACCCCACTCCAGCGCCTGCAGGGAGAGCCAGGGAGGAAGAGTCCCAGCACCTAACAGCCTTGCTGCTATTCTCCTCCCCTCTGCAGTCAGCATTACTGCGGAGACAAAGGAAACAAAAAGCAAAGACTGCAAACAAGGTGGCCAGCTGTTTCTGATGCAGGTTTTGTCATTGCAACAGGGAAGATCACCAAAAGCAGCTTGAATGGTTTGCAATCATCAGAAACACTGGCACTGAAATACCCCGTTTTTATGCTGCCAATTTGAGTGACTTTGTGCAAAATTATGATCGTTTCAGACTTTCTCTTCCCCCTCTCCCTGACACATTGTAATTCACCCCAGAAACAATATCATCCAAGCCATTCTCAAAGCCTTTCACATATTGTCTACTCTTCATCCACCCCCAGGTCCTCATGATTTGTCTCTTGAATGAAGGTTGTAAATCTTTGTACAGGATGGCAGGAGATCTTTCAGAGTCTGAGTTATTATGTAAATGCAGCATCAATGGTGCTTTTAACTGCAAGTTGATTGGGATTGCAAATGAAACACCAGTGATTTACAGGTCTGAGTGCGTCTTACAAACAGGAATTAATGTTACCCACTGACCTTGAACCCCAAGCAGGCTCCTTGAACCACCCTGAATGCTGAGACAGCACACATCTGGGCTGGAGCTGAGAAGCTGCATTTCATTGCACCTGTTTCTCAGAATATGAAGAAAATCACCATGGGCCAGTTTCCAGCACTCAAAGTATTGTTGGATAGGCCTGTTCCACATACAGCCCTTTTCTTAGCAGAAGAGCTAATTTTAGTACCACCAAGACCAAACACGAAACTGGTCCATCATAACTCTGTAGTGCCGTAAGGACCAGGATGCGGCAGGCAGTGCTTGAGCTGGGATAGAAGGATCCAGAAAAGATGTGCTCACCTGACACGAAGGCCACTTTCTCCTTTAGTATAGGAAGGACATCAGCAGCTTTTAAGCCATCATTTCGAAAAGAACCTGCAAAACAGACAAAAACAGGAAAGCCACATTAGAAGAGAGCATGTCCTTGCTCCCAGCTCCATGGACACTCCATGTTTCTCAACATCAGACTGGAGAAAGTCTACAAACTACATAAAAGCACCAAGAGCCAGACCCTAATGGCTGATACACAAACAGCATCAGCATCAATGGAGACGTGTTTGTAAAAAGAAAACATAGAGAATCAACTCATCGCTTTATTCTTCAGAAGTTCTGAAGAGTTAACAAATTTCCCACCAAAAAAACGGATGTATCCCCACTGCTTTTTTCATAGACTGCACTATTGAGCCTGGGAGATACCGAGGTTGCACACCAAGCCAGGAACCCTCTTCCTTCACTTGCCAAACACAGTCCAGGAAAAATTGCAGGGAACAGTACAGCACATACACATCCATTTAGCACCAGCCCTTGAGACAGATTTGCACAGGGTCTGGGTTAGAAAAGGCTTTTCCCCTTCCCTCCTTTCTGCTCTATATAGCCCGACTGGAGATGGAACAGCTCAAGGTGGGGACCGTACTTGGGGAGAGGGGACACTCCTGACAAGCCAGACAAAGTTTTCCCTGGGGAAGGAGCGGTTTGAAGCCACACCACATCCTCATGTAACACACGCTGATTGATTACATGTTAAATATACCTCCACATACCATTTGCATTCCCTGCAGTGCCAAATTTTTTAATCTCTCCTGAAAGTTCACCAAAGAAATCCCAGATTTTCACTCCCCTGGAAGCTTTAGGAAAAGAACTGCTGATGGTTTCAGCCACCAGCTTCTGCTTTGCAAAAGGCCAGTGGTAATGGATCACCCCATGGCAAGCCAGATACTGCTATTCCATCAGTGATATTACAAAACAAAAGGTGGGTTTGATGGATATCTTTGCGGTAGCTCTGAAGAATAACTCATCCATCAGTAGGCAGTGAATAGCCGTCATGACAACTGAGCTTCAATATGACCTTAAATCTATTCCAGCCCATCAAAGATTACAACACGTTTGAAACTCTGTATTTACACTTTCTGCCTTTCACAGGCAGGCAGCAACCTCCATTCTTCTGAGATGGTACACGTGCAAGAGAGTCTTCTTCCTAACAGCTTTCTTGACTGGCTAGAAACAGGGTAACCTTCTCCAGCCATCACACCTTCCTTGCTGAACACAGCAGATGACATATGACCATCTGGGTTTGAAAGCGGGAATGAGAATAAAAGCCCCCCTATATACTGTCATCTATTTCTTGCATCATGCAGCCTGCAAAGGTGCAGCAGTTCGATCCATGCAGACACATGGAACAGACAGGATGAAGCCCATAAGAGCCATCTTCACCTGCAGCTGAACCTGCATACCTACAATTATTATTATTATTATGGTTGAGTTACTATTAATAGCAGATGAGGTAGCATTTGGCATTCACAGTCAGCTTGTGCAACGAGACAGTCTCATTCATGAGAATATGTCCCTCACCAGTGACCAAATGCTTCATTTACCTCTCTATGTCCCCACACGCTCTCAGGTGTCACCTTCACAACACTCAGCTCCAGGAGATGAGCAAGCTCACCAGCTGAGCCTATGCTTGTGGAATCAGCACACAGAGGGGTGATGTAATTCTATGCAAGGCCAAGACCAATGTAACTACAATTTGAACAGGCACTGGAGCACAGTCCTGAGAGATCCCTAAAGAGCACTTTGTGTCAGTAAAGTGTTTTGGGACCAGGGAAACTAGTCCTGGTTGCTGAACTTATTCCGTGCTCAAGTAAGCAGGACTCTGTGCACTGTGTTAAATGCACGAGGCTTTGCTATTAACTTATCCTCTTAACAAGAACAACCCCTCAGATCCCCAGACGTAGCTAGCTCTAACATCAAAGGCAGGAACCGTTCAGCCACAGGCAACACTTGAAATCCAAGCAGCTTTGTATATAAGCATCTCATCCAACCGTGAAGCAAACGAGAACAGCCAACGTGCTAGACACATCACGATGGCTTGAAGACACTGAAACGGGAGTACTGGGCCAAATTTCTCCAGCTGCAAGATCAGCAGTGTCAGTGCAAGTTGAGTTTTGGCCAATATTTGTTAAATTTGTCAGGGAAACAGCAAAATCAATTCTTATCCACTTAACAGTGCAGAACATCATACAGCTGAAGTCCCAATGAACATTACCAAAAAAATCTCAGTGGGTGCAGTATTCGCATATATAAAAGACACAATAAGGAAGGCTGATGGACAATTTCAAACACTCTCCCACAAGGACTGCATCTCACAGAGGTGCATGGTGACCAGGAGAAAAATGTATGACTTTTAAAAATTGTCACCTCCTGAGCTGCAGCAGGGCAGGCTGCAGGCAAGCAGCTTGCTGCTAACAGCCCCAGCATCCTGACTGTGCACAGGAGAGGCAATAAAAGACACGAACAGGGACAGTGCTGCCAGTAGGTGTTTTCACCTTTCTCAGTATCCCCCAGGACAGGCCAGTCACACTCCAGAGCAATGAACAAATTAGAAAACTGTGAGCCTATCCTACAGCCAGATGAATTGACAAAAAATTCACAAAAGCTGCAAAACTTCCCTTGGGATGAGGAAGAAACTCCTGAAGGTAGATCAGTGCCTAAAGCAACGCCCTCACTCTGAGTGACATACATACTGACCAAAGTGGTGGCTCATGACCTACCGATGAGGGCACAGCCACTGCTTTCACAGGTCACTCCAGCTCTTGACAAAACACTGACATTGGCAGCTACATCTCAGACTATGCTGCCAGGTTTCCTAGTGTGGCCTGGGGGAAGGGGTGCATAAATGGGAAAACCAATGTCTGTAATAAGGGCTCCAAAAGCAACAGCAAATCTGTTTCCAGGAGGGCCCAGTGCAGCAACGATGCATTCTTCAGTTCATGAGTTATTATAAGCATACCCCTAATAATGCTCATTTTCATCCTGTCCCCCAGCTGTTTCTAATACATTTGTTTTGTTTGTTTGCGTGCTGGATCTGAAGCCATGTCTGTATAGCACCATCTAATTTTTGCCACAGAGCCCCGAGCATACAACCATCTAGCCTGTTCATTCCTAGACGATGACGAAGGCTGTACTTTGTATCCTGCCCCACATCTCTCCTACCCCTGAAAGACCCGAGCCCTTCTGCGCCAGAACACAGAAAGCCAGACAGATAAATGACGGGTAGGTCAAACACTAAGCCATCCTGCCCATTGTCCATGCACTGGTTTTCTGGTTCATCATCATCACAAGCATGGGACTACACAACAGTGCCCCTCTTCCCCTTCTACTTGCAAGTATCACCATGGTCTTCAAAGAAGCTTGACCATCACAACTGCCTCTTTACCAAAAGAGAAGCACAGAGGGCACAGTACCCTGGCCAGGTCACCCTGCAGCCCCTCACACCTTGACCATGTCCTGGCTTAGTGTGCTATCCACATACGGGGACATTAAGACTATCCAGAAACTTTTACTACTCCAGTGGCATGAGAAGAAAACACACCACGTGTGCAGGAGCAGCTGACAGAATAACATATTCTTCTAAACTTGGAAGCACTGAAAAAAAAGTGGATCCTCAGCATGTCTGAGTCATGTTTCAGGGCAGAACAGTGTCACACACATACAGCCCACCTCCCAGCAGGGATTCCCTGCACAGCAGAGGCAGCTCACAGCTTCAGGTGAGATGCCATCATGAGAAGCCAGCTGGGTGAGATGGGGAGCTTAAGGCATGCTTCCACATTAAATGCATCAAATCTGAAATTCAGAAAAGAAAATTCCTCTTTCTCTGCACAAATGCCTCTGTTGGCCTGGGGAACTCACTGCTGCAGGACGCAGAGGTCAGCAGCTCATGAGGCTTCCCAAAGGGGTTAGATATCTGCAAACAACAAACATCTCCAGGGAACTGGATTAATAAAATAAGCAAGAGCTTTGGAAAGACTACAAGCCTACAGACTTTGGAGCAAAAGCTAAACTCTGACTCTTGCAGTGAAATATAAATTATCCCTGGAGAGAGCCCTGCAAGCTTTAGGATTTTTTTCTCTAAGCAGAGTGCAGGGCCTCTGTTTGAGACACCGTCTTGGGCAAGATGGACCCATGGTCTGCTCCAGAGTGGCTTTTCCTAGAAAAGCTTCAGTTCTAATCTGAAAAATGCAGCTCTTGGCTTCAAATAAAGATCAGCTGCTGGAAATATGGAAGTACTTTCTATACTTCAAAAAAAAAGTATGCGTAGGCAAGAAGGCGGCCTCCTGTCAGAGCACCGCATGGGGCTTAATCACTTGGCTCCCGATGCCTTCAGCGGGAGTTGTTCATCCCAAGTCCCATGCAATGTTTCAGGAAAGGAAGCCCACATTCTCATAGTTCTCAGAACAGATTTGACTATTTTAAAACTTTGGCATGAAGTTACTTTAACCAAACAAAATTGAACTCCTTGGGCTAAACCCATCCCTCGAGGAACTCTACTGGAGTTCAGAAGGCAACAGTAGGATTAATCTGGTCCATATTGTTTCTTTCTTCTTCCCTCAGTAAAGGCCTCTCCTGTATTTCTTCCCCCCTTGCCCTGGTTTGTGAAGCAGTTATCTCCAAGGTTTACCATAGCCTATTTGCCTTCCTACCTCTTATTTTTCCCCATCAAAGCCTCAGTGGACTTCATTTTTGTTTGCAGTATGGTAGCATCTTGGCTTTCTACAAAATACAAACAAAAGGGACGTCTGATGTGAGCAGAGGGAGGCAGAACAAAGGAGACTTTATTATTCCCACTGTAGCATTTGCAAACTGAGACACAGAGAGACTGACTTCTCCTGTGTCAGACAGGAGTTTGTGCAGAGCTGAACCCTTATTTCCCCAATGCTTCCCCAATGCTTTTCTCATACAACCATCCCTTTGTTTTCCGGCAGAATATAATCCTCCTTTTTCTTCTCTTTACACTTCTTGCTTCCTCCTCCTGCCCTTCTCTCTCCATTATTCCTTCCTTATGAATTTCTGCCTCAAATATTTACTTTTTGTGTGTGCTAAACCCTCTTTAACCCCTTCCTTCCTCTCTCGCACGCTATTGTCTGTCCCCACAGGGCTGTGAGCCTTCCTAGTTTGATTTCTCTGATTTTCCACAAGCCATGGAGAGGGGCTTAGCTGAGGGCTGCTGGAGCCTTTGCCGCTGGGATTTTTCTGGCTGAGGTTCATTGGTTCAGAGAGAGAGAGGCCACAGCATGGCACAAGCATTTGGTTGAATAGAAGCAACATGTGCTCTGGACTTTTAGCACCATCTGTCAGAGATAAATGGGGCTGGACACTCTGCATCTGCCAATCGCTTCTCTGCAGATGACAGCCTGATCCCTGATGCAAAGAAAGAGCGTTGTAGTGTCCGGAGCCTCCCAGGAGCCTGTGGGGCTCTCCTGCTGCCCTTCCCCACTGCGGGCAGCAGAGGAGTGGGGCTGGATGGATGGATGGATGTGTGGAAGGAAGGAAGGAAGATGGGAAGGTTTGAATTGAATCCAAAGGCAGCACCAGTCAGAAAGAATACAAAATTAATCTGTAACTATAATTACCAATTATTATTGAAGATTAACCCAGAGCTATATACTTCACTAACAAAGGTTACTATTCACCTTAGTAATCAATGAAAAGTAATACCTGGACTTACAGGAAGCATTTATTGCAGGTCAGAGTGTGGCAGGGATATGGTGAAAGGCAGGTTGAACTAACAATATAGCCCTGGGGCAAGGATGGCAGCTGTCCCCTTTATCCCCTGCCCCCCTCCACCCCCAGTTCACTTTCTCAAGAACTTCTCACCTGATGCTCCTGACATGTCCACTCTTCCTAAACAAATGAGTGCAGCAAACAGACTGTTCTGTCTTCAACATACCTAGGGCAGTAAGCCTGGCCACAGCATCCAATGCTTATTTGGGGGGACCAGCAAAAGCTCACATGGGCATTGCAGATATTTTCCGTGGAAGCACAGTCGGCACTGGCTGTGTTTCCTACCCCGTGCAGAGCAGGGGCTAGAGCTTGCTTCCAGCTCTGCAATGGAAATGTAAATAACTCCTGGGACCTTTGTAGACTTGTGATGGCTTTCTTGCTATATAACTGAAGACCCACACAGCATTTAAGCTTGTGGTTGAAGTTTATCTATTTCTGCATGTGTAAGTTTATATAAACACTTATACTTTATGTAAACATAAAGGTATGCAAAGTGTCTAACAGGTACCTGATAGAGGATCCAACCATAAATCTGCTGTGAATCTGATCTCTGGTATCCTGTTAGTCTTATGAAGAGCAAATGATTTTATGCTACCAGATCGAGTGTGCAGACTGACACACAGATCCACGCCATAGCCTCAAAAGTTGCAAGAATCACGGACACCAAATGGATGGTCTGCACAGAAGACTAACCCCACTGCACGCCAAGCACTTTATCCCAGCTGAGACAAAAGTTATACTAATTACATGGATGCATTTATTCTAAAATGAAAAGATGAATGTGGTTTTTATATGTAATACTTAGGCTCAGTCCAAGACTAATATTTTTTTCTCTGTGCTTCCTTATTCTGTCCTTCCTTTTATTAATTATACACCACTACTGCTCGCCGGAACATCCTTCTGGTCACAGACATTGGGTGGCAATCTTACAGGCTATCTCTGCTTCCAAGTTTTGCCAGAGCTTGTCAAAGGTCCAGCAGCTTTTCTGCCCCCTCTTCACCCACAGGTCGGTCCCTCTGATTTCCCACTGCTTGAATCTCTGCAAAAGGAGAGCCACTGCCAGCACAGCCCCCTTCCCTCCCCTGCCTGTAATAGGGAGAGAGGCAGGGCTGGGGTTTGGGGGAGCTTGCTAATTGCTGAGATTGTTATTCCTTCCACGAGGTACTTGGCAATATCAAGCCTCCCAGCACAGCCTTTGAATGTCCACACATTTAAACAGTAGCCTCAGCTTGAACGCAAGCCAAAGAACAGGCAAGGCTTCAAGAAAGATACAGCCGCTTGCAGCAAGCATGCAAATTCATCAGCCTCTGTGCACATGTGGCCTCTAATAAGCTGTGTTCAGCATCTGAAGCCTAGAACTTCGTACCCTGCGCATCCCACCTAAGCCAGCATCCAGGCTTTGCCTGGCGCAAAACCATTAAAAGCATCAGAAGGATACCAAATTAATGCACAATCTGCGGCAAAGGCTCTGCTTCATCTCCATCCATGGGGGATTTTATTAATTTTATTTTAAACATACACTAATAGAGATGCTAAGAGAATGCAATGACTGTGAGTCAATCTTTTATGCATTCCCTTTTTATTTTCATCAGGACTTTGGAATCAGGCTGAGATCTTTCAGTTAGATCTTAGAAAAACAATTAGACATTATAGGTAGCCCTGTGGATAGCACATCTGACTGCTAGTCAAAAGACTTGCCTCTGTTTGTAGTTCTGCTCCTAAATTGCTTTGCAGTCCTGAACAAGCTCTTTTAACTGTGCTAGATCTTGGCTTTCCTCTCTACAGAATGGAAATAATGATTGCCCACATTAGTAACGCACAGTCAGGTCCACAGACCTCAAAAGCACCTTACAAACATGAATTAATTTCATCTCAAAAAACCCTTCTGAGGCAGGGATCTGTTGCAGTGTACTTTTATAGACAGGCAAAAATGAGGCACAGACAGTAAGAAAGACTTGTTCTGGGGATCACAGAAAGCACTTTTTGAGCAGGAAAGGGAAACGTTAAGAGAATTGGAAAAATGAGGTAATCAAAATCCTGTGTTTTATTTCTTAAGTGTGCAAGGGATGGATGTGCTGCCCCAGAGGGAAATGAGTGTATTCGGCACCTTGAAATTTTAGTCATTAAGTGTCTTGCTGTAGATTGCACCACACGTCAGTGACCACCCAGCTGCAACAGTCTTTTATGCTGTTAATAAAGAGCTACAGGCCATTTGTAATCTGAAGTCCCATTTTAAGCATGGCCATGGTTTCTACCCAAGCCTAGTATGCATGAATATTTTCTTTTTATTTCACTCCCCTCTCAATTACAATTGGATTCCTTATGGAAACATTCCTCAGAATTTTATAATCCATTAAAAAGTTCAGACCTGCTGATGGATTCCTGCAGGAAGGATGTGAGTCCCCTGTGAAATTGTAGAGGTTGGTCTACAACTCTATTACAGGGTCTCATCCTCTATTAAATTTTGTAAGCTAAAATAATTCCCTTTAGCTGGAATTGGTTTAGTCACTATGCTTTTTGCAAAAAAAGCTGCAGCAGGGCATCTGCCAGCACCTGTCACGGATCAGTAACGTGCTTAGGGCTTCCCACCCATCTCTCAGAAAGCCTCCCTCTAGGATCCTGGAGGTCCCCAGCCGCCCGTAACTTCTGCGGGACAAAAATAAAATAAAATAAAATATCTAATTATGTACAACATTCAGGAGGCACTTTGCTGAAATGGCAGCCTTACAAAGGAACCATATGCCAGTGCCTCAAGTGTGCTTTGCAAACATCTGCCTCTCAGGGGGATTTCATGCCAGACAGTAAGAAAGCAACTTTAATTAGAGGCCAACTGAGATCTTTGTCCCAAGGCCTGTGACTTCCCTAAAAGAAGAAAAAAAAAAGAAAAAATCCCAAACAAGCAAAGCAATTGCACTTGCTCCCGTGTTTAAAAAACAATCTGTACATCTTCTCTTTTAATGCAAAGTTTTCTTTTTGATTTTTTCTGACAGGGTTCAATGTGCCTAGTCCGAACAGATGCACAGGCTGACAAAGTTCCCATTCCCTTCAGAAAGATCCCTGCCCAGGAAGGATGGTTGTGTCCAGTGTGAGTGTCAGAGTAGGTTTTAGGTTAGTAATTTTAGATTGTGGTTCATCCAACATTCACAAACTAACGCCTCACTATTAATTAGGCTTACATTTCCCTCCGTCTCACCTCGCCTCAAATCCCATCTCATCAGACACATTTCTTCCTTTGCTCACCCTCTTCGGTCCTTCTTTCTTTCTGCTAGGGCTCATGATTTCATCTTGCAGCTATTGTGTCATCCTGTGAAAGCAATTTAAAAAAAAACCTAACAAAATGAAAACCCAAACCTGTAAACAGGAGTTTTCCCTTCCTGTGCATGAATTCCCCAGTTAGGGATAAAGCAAGATCCATGCCCTAAGCTCTTGAAACAGGGCAGGCAAGTAGAAACAATCCCTGCAGGGGGGTACACGGGAGAGCAGCCAAAGCCCTGCTGGGATCGCAGGGGCTGTCCCCAGCCCTGAGCGGGACACAGCTCATCCAGACTAGGCGGTCACAGGGCTCTGGGTGATGCACAAAGCCAGCAAAACCAAG
>NW_010130592.1:104241-145778 GCF_000699245.1 Pterocles gutturalis | reverse complement strand
CACCAGCTAAGGTCAGGTGCAGCAATCCCCACAGGCAGGGGCACAGGGAAGGCTCTCCCAGGCCATGCCGTGATGCTGGGCTGCCCCAACAGCAGGTCCCCACAGCCCTTACCTGGAGAGCAGCATCTCCCTTCACACACCACTCTTCTGTCCTTATTTCAGTTTCCCAGGGTCTACTCCTCCTCTAAAAACAACCCCAGCCCACCGAGGGGGACTGTGCATAACCCACTCGCAGCTGACTTCAGATTGCCCAGACCTCTCTAACGAGTCATCAAACTGTAAAGCGGCGGCAGCAGCAGCTCCTTCGGGGGTCTCGGAAAAAAAGATGCTCTGGGTGTAACAGCGATCAGTTTAACTTCCCCAACAACATCCTAAATCTAAACAAAACCAGGGCAAACATTTTCCATACATCAGTGAGAGGGGGAAGGCAATACACTCACAGGACTAAATTATTTATCTGCCTCTCTTACGGATGATGACATTTTTGACACACATTAAACATTAATGAAAACCATTTTATGGATGGCTGAGTCATGCCAGTCAATGCGTAATCTCCTGCCTCTCCACCTGCCTCTTACACCCTCATCTGGCTCCTATCGCAGAGCGCAGACACTTGTAACTCTGCCCCCTGAAAGAGGCCAGGCTCCCCCAGATGCCAAAGAGCAGAGCAAAAGCACCGAGAGGGCTGAACAGACCCTAACAAACACATGGGCAAGAAGCGAGCCCACCGAGCCCTAACCCCGCCGCTGTTAAATTCACAAACCTGCTGTTTTGTTAATTAGCTAACACGTGATGCTGTGAATCATTTTGTAAAGCAAATTACCTCCTTGATTTCTAAAAGCTTCCTAGCCGCATTTTTTTAAACTTACTATTTTTTCCTTCTCTCAATGTATAAATATCAATTAAATTACTGTCTGCCTCTGTTTAATCTCATGTTAGCCTACTCATATTTTCAGCTGGTCCCTAATGCCAGGACAGCCCTTTATGCCCAAATCTCTTTAGCATGCTAGTATAAATGTTTATAGCCCTAAGACTTACTGCTGTAAGAAGCCTGACATTTTTGTGGTAAAAACCTGCACAGTTATCGTAATGCTGAATAGAAGAGGATCACCAGTGGGTTGAAAATGCAGCTTTCCTTTAGTTTGTTCCAGCTAAAGACACATATAAAGAGATAAGTGGGATTAAAGCCTCACTAGCTGTCTGGATCTCTTCCTGGACAAGCAGCCCTTAAATTTGCTGAAATGGTACTCACTAGAAGGTAGAGTTACAAAAAGCTACCAGGCAGCCTTCAAAGACAGAGGATACGCATTTAATCTCATCTCACATATCCCATTAGACTGTGAGACTGGATGCCAGAGTGACCAGAAATATGTTCTTCACCCCAAACATACTTTTCTTTCTGGAAGGGGCTAAAACATATCTAACAAGATTATAATCTAAACTCAGTAAATTGGCTGCTTCTTCACTCAGAGGGAGCTCAGAGCTGCACAAAAAACTGGCTACAGGTTAATGAGATCTGACTGGTCTCCGGAGGGTGCAAGCTGCTGCTCTATAGATCCCTGACAGCTGGAGCCAAATGACCATCCAAGTCACCCCTAAAACATGGGGAAATAGTTTGGGGCTCCTCTTTCCAGGTCACTGCCAGGTTGTAAATGCAACAGCCACAGACCTGACATTGTTTTGTTTTGTTTTGTTTTGTTTTGTTTTGACAGAGGGGTCGAAGTGCACTATATTGGCAATGATTTCTTAATTTTGCAGATTGCATTATAAAATAATTTTCCTATGCACATCTTCCCTTCTTCTGAAGTGATTTTACTGGCTGGTGGTTTCCTTTATTTCAGTTTCACTGAACAGAATGCTGTGCAAAAACCAGCAATTCCAGGCACAAGAAAACTGTTACATGTGAAGTGTCAGTAATAGTCTGAGAAGTTAATTAGAAAGGTCTCCTAAAGACAGGGAAATTATGCATTGATCACAGCCAACCTATTGCAGCCTGCAATTTCTTATCAGGATCTTGCTACAGGCAGCCGTCGAGCCTCGTTTGAGTCTAATACTGAGGAGCAGACCCCAATCTAAACCCAGCTAAAACAAAAGGACATTTATCACCTTCAGTAAATTAGAGGTGCGGGGAAAACACAGCTCCTCCTTTCCCCACATATCCTACTGCAGGTGAGATTTCACACCAGTTTTAATAACATATTATTATACTTTTCCCCAGCTATGAATCCATCCCGCATACACATCTCATTCAAGGCATCCCTGCTTTCTAAAAAGGAACATGCTCCCATATGCACCTTCTCTTACTTTGGCTCCAGATTTGCTGATAAAAAGACAGACCTCATCCATGTTTCCAGCCTATGACTTGGCCTGGGGTTTCCACGACCTTTCCAGCTCTGCTGCCGGAATGACTCGTCCATTATGTTAGCTGTTCAGTAACTCTTAGGCACAACCACGCCAATACAGCTTTGAATAAATGGCAAATCACAGTCAGAAGTCAGTGAAACACAAGGAGCGATGACAAAACAAAAATGGCAAGTTAACTGCACAAAGGAAAAGAAAGAAATGCACTGATATTTTTCTGCCTGATTCCAAAGCAAAGGCAGAATGAAAGAAGGGCTGGAGAGAACAGATTCTTCATGCTTTGGCTTCATTATTATAATAATTAATTTATATTAGCAGGTGCACATTAAGAAGATGTGTTTCCACCCCTCTGCCATCACCAGCTGGTGCAACTTGCGTGTGTCAGTCACGGGAAGCAGTGGTTGTGCTGATGCCCCTCACCATCCATCTCACGTCTAATCCCTGCGCTGCCCGCCTTTGTTACGGGGTCCAGTCAGCATCACCGGTACAGGGCTGCACAAACACATCGTGGAGAGCATTTTCTACCCAAAAGTGCCTAAAATGGCCAGAGCCAGCTATGGTTGGAAATAACAAAACACATAATGGCATTTCCCATATTTCATGCCAGCTAACCATGTGGCAGAGCACAGGGATTTTAGGCAGGACATTTATAATAACCTTCTATAAACCTGACATTTATAAACCTGCACTGGAAAAGTAGCTAGGACTTGCCAGCCAGAACTCTCATTCCTGAGGAACATATCATGGAAATGTTCATGAGTCCCCAGATGTCTGTTTTATACCTCGTCAAATGGATCTCACCTGAAGATTTGGCCCAGTGCCCACCGGCAGGATTCAGGGATATTACATGGAACTCAAAGGGCCAGAAGAATATCTTCTTGGTAATAACTGCTTAAATGTTGTGATCTGATGAAAATGCAGCCTGTGGAAATACGTCTACCCTCCCCGCCACTTTCCTGGAAAGCCCTATCAAATGTTGCAATATGTATAAATATAGCAAGGTGCACATCAACTCTAGAAAGCCGAGATACATGACACTGACTACTAATGAAAACTGCAGGATAAAGCAATAATGACACGCTTGTGAATAAGAAATGCATACTGAAATACTATGGAAAGAAAGTTACCATGCAGGAGAGGTACAAAATTCAATTTTCCAAGTAGTATACTGGTTTAAATGATACAGACAAACAACCTTTTCACAGCCACGAGATGCTTCTTTGGAAATGTTTTGTGAACTCACATACAGACAGAAGAACAAAGAGATAAATAGTCTCTTCTTCCTCTGCACTGAAGAGCTCAGTGCTGAGCACACTGCCTGCTGTAAGACAACTGACAATTAAGGATGTGTCACCCTGAGCAGTATCTCTGTCTGCACGTATCTAATCTGCTCATTACTATCACCCTCAGCCACCGCAGCACAACCATGCACAGAAATCCTACGTTATGGGAATAAATATCCATTGAAGCCAAAATGGCAAGTCAGCTGAGCGCATAAATGGCCCAAATTCTACCCGAGGACAAGAATAATTATCTTTCCAAATCCACTTTAAAACCCTCGCTAAAGAATACTTTCTGAAGAGGTCAAGCCCTGATGATAGCTAATACTTTCAAATGAATCTTTGTTATTGCCCAAATACAAAGGGCTCTTTTAACACATCACGACAGAAGAATGCCTCCTCCAGGAGGGAGCTTGCCTGCATTTGTGTATATCATCACTTAAGTGTTCGGTAAATCATATGACTTTGCAGCTTTGAGAGGTTGCACTTTGATGTCCAGTGGACAGATGTCAGCATAAAAAGACGGGGGGGAAAAAAGCCCAAGCTCTGCGCAGCCAGCAGGAACTGACAAAACAGCAATGAGCTTGTGTGCAGAGACTAATAAGCAATAGCAATCAAGCTACCTCCTCACCCCTTCGCTTCCAAAAACTGTTTAGCACTAGTGTAGCTACAAAAGTGCCCAGTAGGTGAAGTGCCCTAAGTCACCACCACTTGCTCAGCAACGTGGCTACGCAACCACTTACACTGCCACTAGCTCGGGAGCACCCACCGCCGCTAGAAAACAGGCACCTGCTAAAATAGTGCACTTGAAGCTGAAACACCAGTTAGTCCCTTGGGTGTCAACTGCTTGAGGAATAGTGTGCTGTAGCTTACGCTACCACTGTCACTGCTGTTCCAGGGATAAACAGAAGGCTTCTGTCATCAGCGTTTTCAATCCAGCCCTTTTCACAAGCACTGCTATTCAATTATAATGATTGTTTTGTTAAGTGTGGTTCTACTCGGAAGACTGACTCCATAAAAATAGGATCATGGAGTTCATGTTTATTGCATCTCAATGATTTCCAGATCAAACGCAGTCAGTTTACAAGTAAAAAAGATGTTTGGTTTGTTTTTCCAGCTACCAGGTCTGCAAACTCATGCTGGGATCTAGAAGTTAAGTTGTCATCTTTTTGGCTTGTACGACTGCAAAAGGAATGAAAAAGAATTCTGCTCGCCCACTCCCGGAGTGGCTGCGTATTTCCAGTTTCAAGAGAGATAATAAGGAATAAAAATGAGGACAATCATTTCAAACCCACTTATCTAATTCTGCGCTTCAGGGCTCCAGAAAGGTAATCTGATTTTAAAAGCTACTCCAAGGGCAACTTGAAGTGACAAAACTTAAGTACCGGTTAAAATCTTACTGCATATTTAGGTACCCAAATAGTATGTACCTAACTTTAGGCACCCATTTTTCAGAACCGTTCCCCTTAATTTAGTCAGCAAATTAATCAGATTTGCATATGATTACCCATAGATAGCAGATCATTTCAGTAGGAAGGTTCTATTTTTATATAGACACTTTTCGGAGCAGAATCGCATGTTGAACTGAAATTTATGAGTCTACAAGCTGAGTCTCTATTAACTATTTGACAGCTTCAAATTATCACGTTACAGACATCGCCAACTTGCTTACAGACAGATGTGTACATGTAACTTAACCACGGCCCAGCTGTCTGTAAAATCTCAGCGTTGTAGGTGTTAGCAGGTTTCCCTCATGGCAACTCCTACAGGTCGTAATCAGGTATCTGAGCCCCACTATCCAGCACATAAAAGAAACAAGCTGTTCTAGGGGCAGAGGAACTCTTGAAACATGGTTTGCTGTAAATTAGCTTCCTGCCACATTAACAGACAGATCCTCCAACTCTTTGCCATGTTCCCTATGAGTCCCCTATAGCAAAACCTCCACTTTTCAGCCATGCCTTTTGCTTCTCCCTGTTTCATCCCTGCAATACATCCAGCTCCTTCCTTCCGTGCTCCTCTGCCAAGTGGTTTTGGATGCCTCCAGTCAAACACACATTATAACCTCAATGCTCCTCTGTAGTATGATGAGCCTGGCAAAGATTTGAAGGAGTCTTAGCTAACAGCTGTATGTGAAACATGGATTTATCAAGGGTAAACCAAGGAAACCTGTTAACCAGTTGTGAAGAAGAGTTCCCCCACAATCCCAGGTACAGCTGCATTAATGCTGACCATCCCATCTTGATCTGGGAGCTACTCTTGCCTTGTGCTTTTGGGAGTTAATGGCCATGTCTGATGGCAACAAAAGAGATAAAGCAGTAGAGCTTACAGGAAAAGTGGGATGAAAATAAAGCCTGGGAACGTGGCCAGCATTACAGACATTACACATGTACTAAGTTAAAGAGTTCAGAGGAACTTTCCGAAACATTAGCCAGTTTTACACACTCGGCCCTTCCACACTGGTTTCACAAGCCAGAGGTGCCTGCTTGCAGGGGCAGTCCTGCCAGACTATTCCTGCAGCATTACTGTGGCTCTCTCCCCTTCTCCGTCCCCCTCCAACAAGGACAAGCAAGGGTGTTTAATTAAATCCAAATGTTATCATTTTTAGCTCAGTGTAAAACTGTTGATTTGGAAAGCACTGCCCCTGACTTTCATCATTAAGAACCACTGTGATCAGTGTAACATCAGGCCAATTACAGCAGTTATGGCACTGAGAGATGTATTTCTGTTCTCTGGCTCTCTTTATATATTCAGGTGTAAAGCGAAGGAAAGTGCAGCAGCAAATTCTAATTGCACATATTTGCTCCCAAGGAGCTCCTTCCAGGGCCTCTTCAATCACAGAGCTACTTAGTGCCAGGCAATTGCCAACCCTTTCCCACTCCAACCCAGTCTAGGTCTTGCCTGTGATTATGAAATCTGCCTGGAGACTTCAGAAACCCATAGTCACACAAGACGCGATTGTTGCTCCTTCAAACAAGCCACTGCTGACTTGCCTTCATAAACTGTCAGGGGGATGCTGAAACGAGCACAGCAAGAAGGAATGGGTGTACTTGTGGCTCACTCCGTCCTCCGGATGATATTTTCCCAGCACATAGTCACAGCTCGTGCTATTTGAGTCATCCTCATCTGAGAACGCAAATAGTTCCCAACTGGTAATACAGCATTTCTGCTTGCAACCTTAGAGCTCGGCTTCTCTCACAATGCTTCAAGCTGAGCGGGGTCCTGGAGAGCCAGGGGCTGTTCAGTGTCAGGGGGAAGGGTCTGGGTATGCCCTTTCTGTGCTTTGCAGAGAGGGAGCCCACAGGACAAAGATGAACACCGGTAGCAGATCCTGACACGGGCAGAAGGAGCTGGGAACAGCTGCCCATGGCACAGTTTGGTTTGAAGTTTGGGCAATGTTGCCCTGAAGATTAAACTTCTGCCCTGGAGAAGCTGATTGTCATGCCGTCCTGTGGGAAGGGTGTTGTTCCAAACCACGGTGTTGTAGCAATGGGATAGGCCTTGAACAACTCTAATTTTCCTCCAGATTAGGTTTAGCACAGGAAAGCATGTGTTGTAGAAAACTAGCCAGTGCAGCTGCCTGGGCAAGGATGGTAGTCAACGCAATGCTTTGGGCTGGAGGGAAAAGCAAGCCCACCCAATAGACTTTGGATTAAACCCTGTCCTTAGTCATGCCAATGCAGAGAGCAGCAGCTCTATGCAGTTTTCAGAGAACTGTAGATTTATCCCACTGAAATCATCCTTCGGTTTCACTCTGAACCATTTTAATTCCTGTTAAGAAGAAATGGATATGCCTTGCCATTTACAGCACAGGACTTTGCACAGTTACTGACTCAGAACTGAATGCTTACTGTTGGATTCCCAATGTTAAATTGGAGCTTAGGTTGAGTAAATTCAGATAACTGAAAGCAAAAGTAACATTTTGTGGGAAGTTTTAATTATTCCAGACAACCAAGAGAAATCCAGAAAATCTGGAGCTGAGTTAAATGTAAAAGCAAAACAAGATGGCTAAGGTATGGACATCAGTGTTAAGACATGCCAACAAAGTTGCAGAGAGCCTTCAGGGGCACCAGGAAACAAGAGCCAGGAAACAAGTACTACTTGTAGCTGCAGATTAACTTGATATTGAAAGCCCATTTCATTTTTTATCTTTCCTTATTAAATTATTTTAGGATGAGAAAAAGGAGACCACATATCTGTCTGCTGAGAGTAACATGCAGGTATACCATATTAATCTGCCAATGAAACCATCATGGACAAAACCTTGGCTCAAAGCCTCGGGATGTGTACCTTACTCAAAAGTTGCTTATAAATTATGTTAGCTCATTTAAGAGTGCTCTTCAGAAATTAACTGAAACCACACTTGTATTTTACTCCTCGGAAGGACATGCCCTTCGCTTCCTCAGTGTACCCTCTCTGAACGCCTGTGAAGGAAGTAACCCATGCCACAGCAAACAGAATAAAAGCTGCAGGTGGCCCAATATGTGAGACCTTCCCCCAGCTCTGTGCATCTCTGCCTGGGTTCTTGCTGTGCCAGCTCTGGTCCCCAGGAAGCTCTGACATTTTCCATGAAGGTCCCAAGATAAGGAACGATAACAGTTACTGGGGTTAGCCTGAAACATTTGCTTTGAATCCTGTCCACAGACGTGACATGTGATCACAGGCAAATCGTTTGCTCTTTCTGCATCTCCGTTCACCCATATGCTGAGGACACTGTGTTTCCTTACCTTCCAAGAGCAACCGCAGAGCTTGGAAGCAGCATCTTGTCTTTTCACTGGCCAAGAAAATTTCTTACCATCAGTGGTAAGTGGGTGTTTTCTCTGTATGGTTTGCTCAAAGGGAAATTAAAAGCCAGAAAGAAAAGATGTAAAGCTGTTCTTGAAAGAAAACATGTCCATCTCTAGAAAACTGAGAAAATATTCAAGTGCCACTCATTTATCAATGCTGCCAAGTAAAGTCTCGAGCAATTAGTCTGCTGACTGCTCCGTAATCTAATTTACCATTAGTCCAAGCCACAGGATATTTCCAGCACATGGTGGTCACAGAGCTATTCTCAGCTGCCCTGCTGCCCAGTTTTGACCCAGTGAAGACCTTCAAGTGCAACCCACCATCCAGTGCCAATTTTTAGTGGAGTAAATGAGAAATAAGAGTGGAAAATGCTTTATTCAGAAAGAAAACCAGCTTGTCTGAGTCATCCTTGAGCTTTCAGCACACACATCCTTGAGCAGGATCACCCACATCCCAGAGCCGCCACCATGGAGAACAGTGTGATTGGAGATAAAGTGTATCTACTGTGTGGGTGAAGGAAGATTGGGAAAGCCAGTCCCCCACTGAGGTCGTGCACGGCATTATCACAGGCTCGGGATAAACCCCTCACCCCTTGCGCAGAGCCCTGTGCCATGCACCACGTTGCCTCCCCTAACAAAGACCAGGACTAAAACAGTCACTTGCTTATCCTCCACACTGCAGATGTTTACAGGAGAGTTTACCGAACACTTCAAAAGGGCGCTTGTCTCAGGAGTCTGTTTACACATTCTTGATCTTCTGAGCTTTCAAACATTTAATTAGATCTGAAATTCCCACCACAGCAAGTAGCGATCCTTGGAAGGTATGGACTCTCGGTGGTTAAGCGCGAAGTGGGTGTTAGCCCAGATCTTTTCCTCCTCAAGTCTCCTTCCTTACATCTGACAATGACTGCACCAAATTTCTGAGCAGTAACAGCTCCAAAAGCTGGCAGATTTGAAAATAAAACATGAAAACACATACTTAATTGCCTGGGTATTGGAGCATTTAATTTCTCTATCTACAAGCCTTAAAGCTGACAACGCAGTCACAGAAAGGAGCTGCACCATGAGGCAACAAGTACAAGTCTTTTGGAAAATGTTTTCTGCAGAAGTGAGAACACCTGGTCTCCAAAACTATCACCTTCAATATTTAAGATACATGCCCACATTCTGTGTGGGATTTTCAGTGAAATGAGGATGAAGACTTGGTCCTCAATAGGAAAACCTGCACATTGAAATCTGGAGTAATCAGTTGTTGGTCTCTACTCAGGTGAGACTCAGGTGAAGCAGCACTGACACCAAATGACCTCTCATTTCAAGTGCTTGTCCCATTTGGCTGCATGTGAGGTGCTAAGCAGGGCACAGAGAAGAATTGGGCTGTTTGTTGTGTGTCAAAAAAGCAAAGGCAGCTTCAAAAAGACAGATTCCCCCTGCTCCCAGTGTTCCAGTTAGAGAGTCATGTCTAGACCAAAACCGATGTTGCTAAAGAGGAGACTCATCAGAGGCACTATAGCTTCCCGCTCTGGAAATACTGGGTTTGATGGAGTCCGTGATTTTAAAGTGAGCCAGCTAACCAATAATGTGGCCAAAGAAATTAAAAACAAATTCATACCAAAAATGGGGGGAAAATGGTAATGGGCAGCAGATAAATGTTGCATGAAGATATTAATGACTAGAAGATCTTTGTCCTTTGTTCCACTTTCCTGTGAGGGGAACCAGGTCCCACATGGGACTTCTTGTAGCTGTGAGTCAAATCAGTTCCTCCAGACAGGAGAAGCGTCCAAGAACTCAAACACATCTCCACCACAACGGGTCCGGCCACATGCTCTTCTGGCACAGAAGGCCAAATTCCAAGGCCTTTCCAAGGCCTTTTTTAGGCCAAAACCCAGATTTTATTGTGAGGGGACTTGTACTGAAAGTCAGTCAGAGAGTCATAAAGGGACGTGCTCATCTCTGAGTTCTCCAGGCTGGAGCCGTATCTGTTTATAGGAGGTTACTGTTAGGGAAATTGTGTCATTTGAGAGACAATGCTTAATGTTTATTCAGGCTGCATACTTTTTTATTCAAGCCACAGATACACATTATCTTTTGAAAATAATGTAATCCAGCTACCTGATGTTCTTCCTTTAAACCAAGCAGAATTTATAGGAATTTAATGGAATACATAGGACTTCCCTAAAAGAACAAGATTGCATGATAGCTCAGAACTGCCAGGCCTTCACAGCCAAAAGCTCAAATGAAAACAGGCAGTTAATCCGTGAAAATGAGGACAATGAGTCAAAAAAGAGAAACCGAAAAAGGAAGATTCTCATGCTTTTTAATGAAAATATTCTTCTGCTAAATTGCACGATTAAAGGTCAAAAGAAGAAAATTTGAATGTTGCACAAGTTAAAAGAATGACATTTTTATACAGATTTTTTATCCTGTCTTCTAAATAGTCAATAATCTGTTGCACATAAAACTGTAGCATGGTAATTGGAAACAGAGTCTGGTCCCATGACAGGAAATAAACTCTTATCAATGGCTTTTGCAGATCTCAGTCAAACAGTTGGCAGATAGGTAGTCTTGGAAATTAATACAGGAGATCATGGTCTTAGAGAAGGATATAGCAAACACACTTATCTGTAATGAGTCCATACTGTTTTTTTTGCCATAAAGATAACCCTTGAATAAGAAATTCAGCCATTTCCTGGTTTGGACTTTGTAAGGATTCCTGGTAACAGCATTGAGGAGAAAACCCACATAATTTGCTTGGCAAACTGAGACAGACTCCAGCTTCCAAGCAAGCACAAACAAGAGATTTTTCTAGCATCTCATGAGCTGAGCTAAAGACAATAACAGAGCATTACATAACGTGACAGAAACCCATTTTCACCACAATCCACTAGTACAGCTGAATCACTCAATTCTGCAAACTGCACTGATCATTCAATGTTAATTGGAGCAAATTAAGTTATAATTTATGAGTTTTCTCCTTCATAATTACTTATGGAAGGAAATCGTGAGGAACTAACAATTAAGACGGTGGGAAAAGGCTTCAGAATAATTTGTTGAATGCAAGTGTCCTTTTTTTTCCCCTTTCTCTCTGCTTACAGACTAGTACCTTACCTGTTGGTTAAATGAGTCATAATTTACAGCTATGCTCCGATATCCAACTCATAGGAAATAGAAAATTCACAGCCCAGTTTCTCTAGATGCATGGATAGGACCTATGTCCATATTTGTATGAGAGACACCCAAGAGCCAGTGGACATCCTAGGATGACACCATAGTGGAAAGCGATTTTAGCAACAAACAAAAAAGAAAGAAGAAAAAAGAAAAAGAAAAGGAAAGAAAAATAAATATTTGAAGAGAAGAAGACAGTATATCAAGGAGATCTGGAAACCAAGGGAGGAATCCGCAAGTCTGAGACTGATGCATCATTACAAACTGACAGTCCTGGCACAGTGTGACCTGTGCACAGGGCTTGCGTCTCTCTATTTCCAGGATGATGATTTGGACCCTTAATGAAATCAAGAAATCATTTCAAACAAGACCAATAACTACTGCTTATCTTATGTGCACAAAAAAGGAAATTTAACTTAAGCTCAAAGGCAAATCACAAAGAAAAAAAAAAAACAACCTCTAGCAATGTAACCTCATAACCAATTATTCCTTTCACAGCCTATTATTTCTTGCATACTGTCAGCCCTCTTCAGTTAACTGCCCTGTGCTGTTTTAAAGACTATGAATCAGTGTTATTTGAAATGGATGTTGTAAATTCATGCAGATGAGGAAGACACACACCCAAGCCACAATTCTTTACTCCAGGCTAACTTGCTCAAGTTATAAACCGTCTTTTTTGGACACAAAACAGGCCTGACTGATCCATTTTTCCACGGTGATCAGAAGACAGGGTGTGGGGTTGATAAGAACATGCTGATATTTGGCAGTAAAACCTCATCAAACCTTTCCAGACAAGATAATATTCAAATCCAGAATCTGGAATAAAAGCAGTATGCTTTTATTCACGACCACTTCCTATCACACACAGTTTTCTTAAACAGAAGGTATTTGTTGAAGAAAAAACCTAAAGAAGTTGACGTGAATAAAATGGCTTTGGTTCCTACCCTGCCTTCCTGTTTACCAAGTAGCAAATCTTGTCTGAATTTCTTTACAACACACAAAGATAACTAGCAGCTAAATGACATACTGCAAGCAAATACATCATTACAAGGCCAAGTCAATACATACAATCCACGCAAGAAACGCCCTCCGAAGGAGATGGGAAAATCACTTGGAGTGATTACTGTTTCAGGACTAAGTAGTAGCATGGACTATACAAATCACAGAAGCTGGCCCTTCATTTACATTTTTGAAGATAACATGTCTTTAAACAAGAAATGGAGCAAGCTGGAGACTGGTGATAGGCTCAGACAATGTCTGTTTTCTCAGGGAAGAATACAAAACCATGTTAGTGTAACGGGTGATGGCATCTTTCTACTTCTGTGGGTGCAGAGTGAAGAAGCAGAGAAGGATTTTGGGGACATGAGGATGTCTTCACATCAAACAGGAGTTGAGAGATAATCAAGCAACTATAAGTGCACTTGAGAAGCTACCACAGTCAAAAGCTTGGCAGAGCCACTGCCCATCTTCTAGGCAAGAGAATGACTACCCCAGCCTGCTGTGTCACTAGGGCTCTCAAGTCAGCCCCGTTTGAGCCAACCTCTTGGTCACTCTGCCACTGTAACCACAAGAACAACTCTACTATCCAGACTTGAGAAGCTACCACAGCCAAAAGCTTGGCAGAGCCACTGCCCATCTTCTAGGCAAGAGAATGACTGCCCCAGCCTGCTGTGTCACTAGTGCTCTCAAGTCAGCCCCAGACTATCCAGAAAGTATTCCTTGAGCCTGTTCAGTGCAGGACCTTGGGTCTGGAATGGAGATATTCAGGGCAGTGAAAAAGGAGAGCCTGAACAGCAACAGCTGGATATGGCTTCAGGATGGAGATGCTCCTTGCTCTTACTCCACAGTCCCCCTCTCATCAGTATTAGCTACACAGGCTTGGAAAAGAGCCCTGAGTGAGATGGGGTTGTGTTAATGTTGGCCCTGTGTACACGGACCAGTTTCCTTGTATTATGAGAGAAGCACCATCCTCCCAAGCCCAGCGATGACAGACATCCTTTCCTCTGCCAAATTTCTCATCTGTCAGGTGTCTCTATGTGAAACGACAGTTCTTTTTCTTCTTGCCCACAGGAGCAAACCAAAAATAACAAAAAGTACTATTGAGTATTTTGTGGCTGTTTTGAAATACCACAAATGTTTCTGATAATAGACCAGGATTTTCAAAGGGATATCCATTTGGGGAACCTATTTTCTTAACAACTGCAGAAGACCTCTTAAGGAGCAGAGATTTCAAGAAGACATTTGATGAGCATGCTCTAAATCTAGCCTCTTGTTAAGAGGCTCCAGTAGGGTAACTTGAAAATATAAACCCTCAAAACATCTGCTTCCATTGGCAAATTCTTATCCCCAGTGTCCTATCAGACACAGCCTTCAGTATCTTATCCCGTTTGCATCCTTCTCCTCCTCCCACTAAAGCAAATAGGTGTTTCTGTCAGTGCTGCAAGCAGGTTCTGTGTTGATTAAAATCAATCTTTCAGCAGGCTTAGGAAGTTCAAACAAGCACTTGGCTGTAAATCTGAGGGGTTTATCCAGACAATGATGTTAGCTGTTTCTCTGCGTAGGAAATGCTGCAGATTGACCTAACGCTTCTGAACAGGAATGTTACTACATCTCCTGTGTCAGTCACAAAAGTGATGGGCGGAAAAAATGTTCATTGTTATTAGAAAGGAAAGTCAGTTCCCAAAATAAGATATATCACACTCCATCATTTATTTCTCTGCCAAACATTCCCATGTACTTAATGACTCCATTAGGAAAAGAGATTAAAGAGAAATGTATAGATCGGATTATCGAATGACAAACTCTTTCAACCTGCACTTTTGAAAGCATAATGCTCTGGCATCCCACCCCACGCTTCAGCAGCTGGAATATCAGATACAACCAAGGCTTGCTGAATCCACTGCTAGTGAGAATCAGACATTACACAGTGATGTGAGTTTCCTTTTACAGTTGGAGGGAAGTTCTTCTATTCGTCCGAAGCGGAGAGCAGTTCAGCTGACCAGAACACAGGGCGGTTTTGTCCTTTTCAGTTCTCCCGCTGAATGGGCTGTCAGCAGTTCAGTCTATGTATCATGAATGCCAAAGCACTGGTTCAGACTGGAGTCCTCAATAGACCTGCTGTGGTACCAGGCAGCCTCATAATTCCCACTGCTGTAAGAGCAGCACAGCATGGAACACGCACAAAAAAATCCTCCCCACCTCCAAACACCAAACATTCTTCTTCCCCCCCACATTTAACAACACTCTGCTCTCCATTTCTGCCTCCTCTTTGTGTATTGCTGAATATACATACCAGGGACCTGCCCAGTTGCATTTCAGTGCTTCACACTGTACCCCAGCCCTCCACTGGGTAACAGGAACCGCTTTAGGTGCCTCTTCAGACAAATTTTTTCAGTGGCCTCCTGTTTCCCCCCATCTCCTCCTCCTCTCCCTTCTTATGATGTCTGAGCAATTTGTTCACACTATTGCTTCCTTTGCCATTAGAAGTCATAAATCAAAACACAAGTACTGCAAGGTCTTAACATTTTCAGAATCTATTACTTTTGGGTTTTGGTTTTTTTTGAAAAAAAATC
Source organism: Pterocles gutturalis (assembly GCF_000699245.1). Classification (NCBI taxonomy): domain Eukaryota; kingdom Metazoa; phylum Chordata; class Aves; order Pterocliformes; family Pteroclidae; genus Pterocles; species Pterocles gutturalis. Next base: position 130,619 of record NW_010130592.1, on the reverse strand, counting down.
TATGCAACAAGTATGAAGGAGTCACAACTGCTCTTTTAACACAGGCTGATGTGGAAACTGAGTTTAACCCACATTTGTGCCAAAAAATAAGCCTTTTTCCCCCCCCTATTACTTTAAAAACAGAAGAGTTCCCCAAACCTTGGCTTGTTTTTCTGCCAGCAACCATTAGGTTGCTGTTTGCAGACTGCTGCCCAGTACAATGTGCCTGTCTGCCGGGCTCCTTCCTTTGGTGCTCCCACCCCAGCCTCTGCATCCCACGGCCCCAGGACAATGGTTCAAGGAGGGCTCTCCCTAGGTCCAGGTATTTCCTGTCGGCTTTTCTATTTGTCACCACAGAGCAGCACAGAGTGATTCTGTGGACAGGGAAATCACCATTACAAGCCTGGTTCAGGGAATCTTACAGTCAGGTTCAATACGGCAGGACAAAATTACCATAGGTGGGGAGGTGCTGCACCAGGCAGCAGAGGGATTCGCTCCAGTAGCTGCTCAGCAAGAGGAAAAGCTTACTGTCCTCCAAGTTGTTTTTCCTGCTCTTCTGGCCAAAATCCCCTTTGGCCATTAAATTACTCTCATGAGATCCTTACGCTGACAGGTCCAGAGTAATGGCACAGCCTACAGAGCCAAATATTAGAAAATCCCCTATCAGCTGTACTCAAGAAATAAGACAGCTGGTCAGCACATTTTTATCTGTTAATGGCTCTACCATCCTGGATCAGCTCTATGATCTTCCTGGGGAGAAATTCTGCCTGTGAATCAAGTACAAATGGTCACACTTTACCAGTGTACCTCACAAACATCCTACCTACCTAAAATCTGCAGTAATAAGCTTAAAGAAGTAATATGAGCAGACAGAGGCTTGTTTAATTACCACCAGCCCTCAAAAGCTGTTCAGTAACAGTGAGGGCTCTTCAGAGGGATCAACACCTCGTGTACAACTCCCTGAAGCATGTAATCCTCCAAAAAAAAAAAAAAAAAAAAAAAGTCGGAAAGCCAAGATCAATCACTTGACTCTTGCGGATGACCTAAGTGAAAAGAAACATTGCACACACAATAGCACCCAACTATTACCACAACTGGAGTCACTGCAGCCAGCAAACGCCAGAAGTGAAGCTCAGAGTCACACTGAAATAGCTGTTTTGCCATGGCCCTCATCCTGAAACTGCAAAAATACATCTTGCAGAATCATATCAGCAGCAAGTTATTTTGGCTTTCTACATCCCATATCTCCAAGAAGAAAAGAGGAAAGAGCTTCAAGTAACCAGAAATTTGTAATCCGTGTTACTTTGAAGATGGCTGTTGTTCTGGGTTGCCTTACATATGTCAGAATTTCCTTTCATTAAGAAAATAATATCTATTTCTGGATTTCACCAGCTGCAAATAACTGAGGCATCATTTAAAGCACCAAAGAAGGGCTTTCACCACTTGAGAACATTGGTTTTTGTAACTGCTTCTACAATTTATAGCTGAAGTATGTTTGTATAATGTGATCCCAGATTCCAAGAAACAAGATCACAAATAATTCAGAGATAAACAAGGGCTCACACACGAATGCTAAACTGTGAGGTCCTGTAGTAATTTTTTTTCTTTACAGGAGCTTCTGAGCATAAAGAGAGTGCAGCCAGATTCAAGTCATCATCCCAGGAAGTGGTGATAACTCAAGTTATCATCTTCCCAGGAATTCACTGGGAGTAACCACTAAGGTCTGTAGTCCCTATTAGAGGATGCTCACACAGCTAAACGCTCTATTAATGATCTATATGTCATTAACAAAGATTACAGACACACACACAAACTTCAAAAGGCCAACAGGTTCTAGCGAACCTGTGAAAACTGGGCAATTAGTGCAACTTCTGCTGTTAAGAGCTGGTGTCCTCAGTTAAAAATTCATGACAGATCACTGGAAACAATTAGGGTTGTTAACATACAAGGCACTAATGACATTTACTGTGTGAAGTCATGTGGCGCCCCAGCATGATGTAGAGATTTTATACTAGACAATACATATGCTCACGCATGTTACAAACCTGCTCATTAGAGACTACCAGAAATGACACCTTAGAATCCCAATTCCTTTGAATAAAAACGTAAAAGGAGCAATATATTTTCTTCTGGTGATGCATACTACAGTTCACTGGAGTTGTCCATTTAAAAACAAGAAAAAGAAGGAGAGAAAAGAGGCAAAAAGACAAACCCGTGTCCCCTTGGGTGTCTACTGCCTGGACAGGTCTTCCAGAAAGGTGCTTTTAGCACCTGCCCAATTGGTGCCCTGCTCAGAGTCCTGCTGTTCTCCATGTCCCTGTTCCCATCTGCCACATTGAGGGGACAGGGAGTGGGCCTTGTTGGGCACTGAAGCTAAATGCAATGAAGCAATAGCAATAATGGGCACAAGCCATGGAGGTGGATTTAAAATTCATGTCTCCTGTGCAATCCCTCTGCTTCCCTTGTCTTTAAGAAAGTAGTGGAGTTCCCTCTGTGCTGCCAATAGATGGAGTTTGATTCCCGCAGCCTGTTTTAGCCATCTGCCAGTTTTAATTATGGTGGAAGGAAAGTTATTTCACCTCTAGCTTTGCAAATTCTGATCCAAAGGGAAATTCAAACAAGGTTGGTTTTACTCTACTTTTGAAAGAAAACAAATTTCGGAATGTCAACATTTTCCATAAAACAGGCTTCCAAATGTTGACTAACTGTCATCCTGATGCTATAGCGGTCATTTAAAGAGCAAATTTGAAACAGCTGAAATACCTGGAAAAAATAAATAGCAACTCTTGATTTAAGAAAAATATAAATTGATGGAGTAACCTGCGTCAGATGCAGAACTAAAATGCACATGGAAAATAAACCGGAATACCTCGCTCAGTTTTTGTTCATCACAGGTCATCAAGCTAAAATGAGAAAAGCAAACTTACAGTGTTTTACTAACCTGAGTTAGGGAATAGAAAGTGGTCTAGGACTGCTCCCATAGCAGTTTGGAAAAATACACATTTTTAAAAAGACTGATTCTTCTGGCAAATTCATAACAGAGTACAGCCATGGGCTGTACAGGATAGACCACACACATGGTTTCTGGACAATCAGTGACCGGACACAAGTCTGTCCTCTGACTTCATGACATAAACTTGATGGTTCCCAATATTTACTTAGTCTGTAAATAAAGGTCATGATTTGGTAAAACTTCCCTGCTCCACAGGGTTATTTAAGCATGTCCTTAAATAATATGGAAAACAATGGACTGTAAGGCCACCGTCATGGCCTTTTCTCAGTCAGGAAAAGTTCCTTGTCATATGTGAAAAGAGAAAATTCCAACCCAGAGGAGCAAAGAGGCGAAGATCTTCAACGAGTGCAAACTGATCCACAGCTCAAACACAAAACACAAAGATATCTGCTGCCAAGGGTGACTTGGTGGCTTTGGCCGGTACTGACATGTGACAAAGCTATCACACACTTCTAGACTTTCTGGATTCCAACTTAAAAATAACCACCAAAACTACCAGAAGCCCAAAGCAGAATTCTTAAAACTGACACAAAATTAGAAGTTTTCCTCCCTTTTTTCCTTTATCATATGAAGCGTATCCACTGACTTGCACAGAGTCAGGCTTTGTCAGAAGCTTTATTCTATAGTCATTCTAGGAAAGCAGAAGATGCCCTGCAAACCCCCTACACAACCTTTTATTTATTTATTTGTTTCCTTCAATGGCAATAGCAGGAAAGAATTTCATACAGCACTGAGGATGAACAATCCAGTTAATAACGTTGCTGAAAATTCACACATCTGGGATAAAAGCAAGCTTCATCCTGACAGCTGTTTGAAATGTATGAGATAGTCTCATTCTGTTGAACAAAATCTCCCCAGTACAAATTTTAGATGACTCAGAAACTTTTTGTTCAAATTTACTAACTTACAAAGTAACGCTTGTGAAAAACCTGCAAGCTAATTTTCAGAGACCTGATGATCTCTGAAGATTTAAAGATCTTCAACCAACTCCCAATTAGAAGAAAGCACACCTGAGCTCTGTGGGTGTCAATCTGGTGTAACTCCCTCGAGATCTCCGGGTTTGCACACACCCAGCAGCGGGCACAGCCTGGCCCTGGCGCTTTCCTCCCGCACCCACAAGGACCTCACAGCACATCACATTTAACAACCACCTTCCCAAGATCCAGAAGGCAAACCTGAGGAAGCCATCAGTCATTCACAGCACACATCATGCCTGTGTGAGCCACTGCCATTCAAAGGAGTGTCTGTACCCACAGACAGAAGGTACATCCACATGGAAATCCTTGTCCTCAGCACTAATAACTGTGCTGTATATAATCTGCTGGCCAAGAAAAATACTTTCAATTACAATATGAATAATAATAAACCAAGAATTTCCTCTTTTTCCATTAAGTAGACTCACTTCTTGTTCCTCCTTTCTTTGGGCTTTGTCAGCCCAACATTTTGAGCATTACCTGCATGCTTGGAGAAGGCAAAGGCGCTGCCCATTCCCGCTCACACGCATCCCAATGAAACTTCTAGCACTACAAACCCCTCCATGCTTCCTTCTAATGACAGCCAACAGAGATAGATCCCCAAAAAAACCTTCCAGCTGCCCCATTAGCAACAATGATGCTTTCAGGAGAGGTTTTCACCCAGTTCTCCAGACGAGAAAGATGGATCAGCTCAAACCAAGCTGTCTGAGCACAGGGAAGGGAGTGGGCAGGAGGCAAATGTGAGGCATACAGGGGAAACACACACGAGACCAGTATTTGACTGCAGGGACCGGCAATCTGGCAGTTGGAGACATCCAGGTTTTTTTTAGCCTTTTGTTCGTTGTTTTAGTAATTTTATCTCTCAATGACAGATGAGGCAGATATTGCTAGGAAACTAAATGATTTCTTTGACTCAGTGATCTGCAGGGAGAATGAGGGAAACATGCCAAAAATGGCGAGAAATTTCCTGGGGGCAGAAAATGAAAAATTAATGGAATGCTAGGCAACACCCGAGTATGTCAAATGAAAGAAAAAAGGGATAAGAACAATTAAAATCAAACAATGCTCTGAAGGTGTCAGGAGGATCAGCAAGACAGGATTGATAGTTTGAAGAAGAACTTGTGTGGTGGAAGCCCTTTAGCTCTCCATGAGGAGCAGATGAGAGACCGGGTGAGCTCAGGTTCAGGACAGAGAGGACAGAACATCAGGGCTCCTGAGCCTGGCCTTAGCACTGGGAAAATTTACTGTCAGTAACTTGAATAAAGAGTGACACACATTCACAGGAGAGATGTCAAGGCAGACAGACCTATTTTTTTTTCCTGCAGGGAGACGACAATGAAGACAGACCCCAGACGAATAAGCCAGTCTTGTTGACGTGGTTTTCAGGACACAAGTACCACCTCTACAATCAGTGACAGCAAGGGGAGAAGACAGTGTAGATATGTGGTAACTTATCAAGTAGGGAAAAAAGTAACATATGTGGGCTAATTTTCCTCACTGTCTATAAAGCTGTATATATACTACTGTGTACAGAGGTGTTCTGTGCCCATGACATCTGGTTATCGAAAGGCTGCGCGGCACCAAGCCCAAATTTGCTGCTTCCATCCTGCAGCTGCTCAGCTGCCTCTGAGCTGTTTAGCAGAGTAGTTAACAGCTCCAAATCCCTGTCTCCAACCTAATCACGGTTTGGGGCTGCCAAACCGACTGTGCATACTGATCCTGCAGCGGCCCCAGGTTTGTGGCTGGAGTCCTAGCTTGGAAACACATCTCTCTTGATGGTGGTCAGCAGGAGACTGCCATGGATTTAGGTCTGAACTGAAGAAGGCACTTAGGCATATGGCTATGCCTCTTTGGGACAGGGCTGTTTTCCTAGATTAGTGAGTGACGCTTCAGCTTGCTAATAATAACACAGGGGAAGACTAGATGCAGAGACATGAAGAAATGAGAAAACAGGTCAATAACTCACTTCTGAGAACAAATGAGAGGGGGTATAATGCTGAAAAACAAATAGTTGAATGGACTAAACCCAGCAACCTTGATGACAGTGCAGGATGTTGATCACTGGTGACACCAAAAAAAAAAAAAAATAGACAATGAAGGAGAACAGACTGCACCTTCTTTATAAGAAGCAGAAAAAACCTTTCTGTGGACCATATCCCAGAGAGCAATACGTTTTTGCAGGGCAAGTGGTAGCCTCCAGTCTCCTTTATTCTCTATTAAAAGGGTTAATTTTCTTATGAGGGTACTTGCCAACAGGTCACACCGTGAGCATGGCATGTCTGCTGGTATCAGTGAGGCTGTGCTCCCCTACCAGAGCAGCCTGCGTTTCTGCTTAAAGAAGCAGGGTCAGGAGAACTGTCAGATGTAGGGAGAGGTGCCAAGACTTCCTCGATGGAAGGTGATAGACAGGTCTCACACTTCTGTACCAACTGTTTCAAAGCCTGATTTTTCAATCACTTTTAATAATTTCTTCTGGATCCAAAATAAATGTGGACAGATGACATGATACCCAGACAAAACCTGACTCTCCCAGTGGGAGGAGGAATATTCCTGAGGTTAGTAGGAACTCAACTTTTTAAGCCAAAGTAAGTAACATTTTTCCTATATGCAGCCATTACATTTCCTTTCTGTGTATCTCCTCCTTCCTGTAAAAGAAAAACACTCACGACTAAGTGAGATCCAATATATATATTTATGTATAGATATAAAGTGTGATGCTGAAATAAGCCTGCTGCCAGAAACCCTGCACGGTTTGGGACCAAAGCTGTGCTGAAATCAACCAGAGCCCTTCATTCACAGCTTGGTGGGCATCTTCCAAAACCCTGCATGAAGCTGTAACCCCGGAGCCTCTCCTGCAGGTGAGGGGACTCATGGATTTTACATTACGAATGGCACAACATGAGAAACAGTCCTGTTCCTACCTAACTGACTGGCAGGCTCTTCTCCAAGTCGAGTGTTACACCAGCTCAACATGAATAAACACACCGTAACTGGCTGTCCACCTGCAGCATGGGGGTAAAGTATTGCTCACCCAAACCAAGCCAGACAAAAACCAAAGAGACAGTTGGCACCCTTCAAAGGAAGCTGACGGTAGGCAGCAAAGGCATGAGGTGGACAGCTAAGTGCCAAATTTTTACTTCAGGTATGTCTGCACAGATTTGCGAGGCCCTGGGTTTGGAAGGGGATTTGTGCAGTCATTGCCAGCACTTTTACTGCATTTATCACAACATCAGGTTTTAAAACACTGGTCCAACAGTACAATGGTGAGCAATGAAATCACAGCCTGGATTTGCTTTGGGAGCTACAGCTGTTTATCTGAATTTTTGGCAGCCATCTCCAGGAGCTAAGGTTTTCATTGGGCTCTTTGTTTGGTACCATCCAGATCGTCAGCAGCTGGAATCAGCAGCTGTAATTTCACATAGTTTCAGTGAAACCTGGGGAGCTGATATGATTTGTCCCAGCTGAGGATCTGGCCCACAGTACAAGAGACATCACATCATCAGGGAAACTGCTTCACCAGGGAGCAAGGCTGTGGAGCCATCAAGTCTGCCATCTGGCTTTGCAGCACAAGGGGCTGACACTGTAAAGGGAGGAGAGGAAGGAAAGGCTCCACTGAGCTGCTACCTGGCTGTGCAACCCTGCACCCCATTTTGGTGGGGACATAAACCCCTGCATGGGATCCTTTCATACTCTGAAGCACCAGTCTTTGCACTGAATAATACTATGCATTTTTCTACATTACAGCATCCATCACACATAAATCAGCTGCATCACCATGACTCTAATTCATTCACTGGCACAAGTGAGTCCTAAATAAAACTCAGCACTTTGCAGATTGAATCCCCTACACAGAAAAAGAAGAAAAAGCAGCCTTTTTACTTTTCTCCAAAATCCAACACAAAGTAATGACTAGAGGAGGCTGTGAGCTACTTGGGAAGTAACATCGCAGGCAGAGATGCGCCTCAATGTGCTTTGTGCGAGACCAGCCTAGACAGCCATCATGACACCCCTCATACATATTCTCACAGACCAGCCCTGACACTTCAGTGGTCTTCCCTTGGTCTCATTCTGTCGCTTTTCCGATGTGTGCCCTTCAGATGCCGGGGACACCACCTGCCCCCGTTCGTGCAGCGCGGGTGCTGCAGCAGTGAAGGGGGCATGTGCAGGTTGCTCAGGGCCAGCCCCTGTGCCGCAGGTGAGAGCCACCAGCCGTGAAGCTGAAATGGTCATGTGGAGAGAGGAAGGGTTGTGCAGGGGATGGCTGCTGGCCTTTCGGGGCAGCAGTGTCTCCAGAATCCATTGATGAACCCATCCCCTTGCACAAGACAGGGAGAAAAGCTCCTGTTAGTCAGCGCTCTTCAGCATGGGGAGGAGGGTGGGCAACCCACAATGACTTACCCCTGGGGCTCTTTTCTGCACTTATACATTGGATATCATGTCACCCTGGGATACATCCCAGCCCTGGGGTGTCCCACGGCCTCTGTGTGGTCCTGACTTCCCTCGCAGAGTAATGTTAAAGAAAAGCCTCTGAAAAATCCTCAGCAATAGGCTGGTTCATCAACAAGCATCTCCCCAAGCAGGCCCCTGACCCTCACTGCACAGCTTGCATCTGTCCCATCGCATAATTACAGAGGAAGCTGAAAGGATTTCTTTTTGATAAGAAGGTGTGTGTGGCGGGCAATCACTGGAATAATATTTCAGCTTGTCAGAGCATCTCCTCACGAGAAGATCTTGATATTAGCAGGTTAAGAAAATCTGAATGTGAAGCTGAGCCCCAACATAAAAGCCATGCTATCTGTCAAAGTCATCAACAACCTTGTTGGTGGGATTTAACAGTCAAATTCCCAGCCCAGAGCCTGTCAGCTCCATCTCCTGCAGCAGATAATGCATTTAGCAGCAAAACATGAGACAAAAAAAATTATTTGACCACAGAAGTGAACTTTGGATTTTAGATTTTCCTTTTTTTAATTGGTGATGAACATGCAATAAAGAGGGAAAAATAAAGCTGTAAAACCAGATGTATTTCTGACTTAGACTGGAAGATTATTCTACCAGAGGACTGTACACACCTGATCTGCAGCACTTTTGGGATTGCATGCCTAAATATTTCCTAATTTAACAAGTAGGTTTGAAACTTCTACAGAGTAATAGCTGACCTTGATAGCCATTGATCAGAAAGCACTTTAGTATGGAGCGATCCTCTTGCAATCTGTGGATAAAAGCTTTTATGGAGCTCCCCCCATTGCTGAAATGGTGGGGCTGGTACAACTGGAACAAAAAGATGCTTCTTCTCAGCCTCCACATACTCTTTGAGGAAACTACAGCAGAGCAGAAAATAAAAAAATTGAATTAACCAAGGACCAGGACAACTCAAACTGGGGAATGCAAAATGTCCAAAAACAAGTGCAAAACTCCTTTGTGAGTGGCTGCGTTCACTGCTGTGCCACAAGTCACAGGGCAGTCCCATTCTGAGCTGAGGGCCGGTGAGCAGCAAATGAGTTTGCTCTAATGATAGCACTAACAGTGCCTGGGTTGCACCATGAGTTACCACGCTTAACTGAGAGCATTCAGTCACCTCGAGCTGAAGAGAGCTGAGCCTGAAACCCTCTCGCTGCCCCCCTGCAGTCAATACAAACTGCGGTCAGTACAAAAATACAAAACCCAAAGATGCATCTCACTCAATTTCACAGAGATGCGCACCAGTTCCTACAGAAGCCAGCGTCCTGCCTCAGCACCCTGTGCCCTCCCAGTGCCCAATGCACCGGCAGCACTGCTCCGAGGGTTTCTGTTCTCACTTAGGATTCACTTGCTATGAACAAAGGAATATTTGACCTTTCTGTCCAAAGGAGCTAGCAAATTAGTCCTCTAAACCTGCATCAATCGGGCTGTGTTAAAAGGGGGAGCCTTCATTCTTTGCAGTAAATCTGTAATTCAGTCAACATGCTGAGCAGCAGGATAAGGAGGGCATCTGACACAGAACAAATGTCAGATTTTATCTATTCCTTTTCCTCTCCTCCAAGTCTAGACAGTGGGTCTCACGTGCTCCCAACCTGAGGACATGGCTGCTTGATCAGGCTCACGGAATGAGCAGTGATGCACCTTGTGTGGATCACCCAGAGGGACCCAAACTCTCAGGGGAAAGCCAACATCACTTAGTGACGATGACACCCCAGGCTGGAAGCAGGATGCTGAGGCAAACGTGAGCTAGTCTGCTATGACATTCAAACCAAACTCTGACAAACCCAGTGGTAAAACACAGAAAAGTTCAGTGGTTGAGGATGAGCACTTGCCCCAGTGCCACGATGCTGGCGGCAGAGTGTATCCTGTACCAGCCATCCCAACCAGCAGCTGGGAGCCCATTAGTGAGCAGAGGGAGAAACCAAGCTGCGAATCTCCCTTACCTGCTCAGTCCTTGAGACATTAGAAATACTGTCCTAAAATCCCTTGTTTTTCAGTGTTTGCAGGTGACCTCTTCAATAAACTAGTTTCCAGAGGAACTTTTAATGACGAGTGAAGCACTTGCCTGCTCCCAGGGCAGCAGAAGCCCTGGGCCACTTTGCAGTGAGATGCCGAAGGGGAGGCTGTTGGGCTGGGTGCCCCAGATCTCTGCCAGCACCCCCCTGCTCAGCACACTGAGAGTACAAACATGGCACCCTCAAGCCTAACAGTATAAGGTAAGTGGGTCAGCTATGCAAGACTGGGAACAGCATTTCCAGAAGCCTGCTGTTATTTATATAGCACCATAGGCGACTTTGGAGATTCAAAGACAAATAAATCACAGAGTCCCTCCCTGAGGGGCTTTGTAATGTACAACTCAAACCCTCAGGGATGTTAAATGCCTCCTATGAGGTGCTAAGTGCTGTGAACTCCCACTAACTTTAATAGACATAAGGATGCTCAAGACCTTGAAAGACAGCACTTTCAAATTACTTTAATCTCCAGCAGTGTGTCCATTTACGCAGTTCTAACATAATGAAGTAGCAAATGATAACTATACCAAAGAACAACACTCTGCTAGGGACAGATGGAGAACAGGGCCACCTAGATAGCTTCTGCAATACAGAGATTTGCTGGGAGGAGATGGACATCTCCGAGAGGTTGAACGGAAAAGTGTCTCCTCGTATGAGAGTGCAGCAAGACACAAGTGAAAACATCACAACCAAAGCTGACCTTCAGCAAGGGCTGGGGGCAAGACCCTCACTGCTCTAAACTGTTCTTTTTTCTTTTTTTTTTTCCTCAAACATTTTCATTTCAGTTGCTTTATGAATGTTAGCTGTGTCTTTAGTAACAGTAAACCATCTACAGCACAAAAACTCCTTTACAAATAGGCAGATGATCAGGATTGAAGAAATGGGTGTCCTAGATCTTCAGACTACAAATTTGATTCAGCTGCTGCCTCCAAACCCAGTCTCTTAATTAATTTTTCTCCTTTTATAAATGTTCCCGCCCCCCGCCATGAATCTTGTGGCAATGGGTTTGGCCTTTTTTTGGCTTTTTTTTTTTCCACAAATCTTTAATTCTCCAGGTAATTTAAGGTGCTTCCCCCATATAATCCTTGCTCAGGACATTGCTACAATTCCATAAAAATTTCAACACACAGACAGGTTAACCCTAATACTGAAGCTTATCTTGCAGGAGTTGCAATATTTAAGACACATGGTTAATATAAAATTTATGTATTCCATTTACTAATATCTTCGATGACTAATAGTGAAGGTTATTTGTGTTTGTTGGGGTTTTTTTTACTCAAATTGCCTATATTTCTGTATAGACAGGAACAGATTATGATGCTCTTCTACCAAGTGGTACAGAACCAACCCTTCAAATTCCCAAACAGAAAACCAAGGTCATTCTAGTATGTGTAGGACGGAAAATACTGTTCACGTTTTTAACACTTTTCATTTGAAGAATTTGTGATGAGTGTGATTTGAAGAGATCAAAGATGGTAAAGAGCCAGTGTCCATTAAAATCAATGAAGTTACCCTTTAAACTTCAAAGTGATCTGCGTCCATGCCTATGTCTTACAAACAGACACACAGAGAAGGACCCGCTCCAGGTTTTTTGCCATCAGAAAAAAACAGGAGCACTTCACTGTGAGCAAAAGCACGGATGCAGAGGAGCAGGTACAGCCTCTGCTGTCTACGTGCCCGGAGAGCAGAATTCACCTCCCGGTGCTTCCAGCTCTCAGCTGCAAAACTGCCCCCGGCGCATGCACACTACCCTGCCCTACAAGTAGTGGAGGCGTGAAATACACTGGGACTTTCACATCCAAGTAACTCTAAAAAGGGACAGGACAACTCTAATTTATGGCCACAGTTTTAAAGATAAATCCTGTTAGTACAACAACTACATCTAGTTCCAGAGACAGTAATATAAATATAGGTAGTGTCCTAAAAATAAACCTCTTCCCAGGTGGATAGAGACATGAAGAGTCAGAAGAGAGATGTGAGCTTATTTACAGACGGGTGTGAAACAGCAGAAGGCTTTGCAGCCCCGTCATCCTCTGCTTCCCAAAGGACTCCTTAAACATGTTATTGTTTTCACCAGGATTTCATTCCAATGGGGGAAAAAATCCATCAAAGATATTCTCTTCCTCCACTCTAAAATGCTCGTTGACTTTATGAGGTAATAATAAACATATTAATATGAAATTTTATTCCCATGAAAGATGAACAGCAGCAGTACATATAAGAACAGTTGGTCTAACTTAAGTTTCATATTTTCCCAGTTCACTGACAAAACCCAGATTTCCTTGCCATCTTGCATTTCATGCAGGGCTAGATTTCCAATGAGGACTGCCTTTTGCAGGTGTATTTTTGCTTCCTGCATAATTAGGGCACCCTCATAAGTGCCAGCCTTTGAGAAGGAAGAGCCAGGCTGAATACTTGTGCTTCTTTCTGCTTCTGTGTGGCTTTAAATCAAAGACCTAGAGAATATTCTGCAACCTAAATTCATTTAGGAGGTTCAAAACCCCAAGAAAGGCTCAGGGCTTCAAAAGCCATACCCAAGTACTCTACATTAAACGTCACCTCTTCCATGCAATAATCCCAAATTGCTTTGACTACTTGCTACACAGATCAAACTCAGGTTTCTCCTTGTATCTTGTTAAAGCAAGATCCTAGTCACCAGCACTGCTCAGGAAAGGCAATGAGAGCACTGCTTAGAAACTCATCCAGATAACAAGAAAAAAAAAAAAAGTCAAAGAACATAACTTGCATCATAAATGTGGTCTACAGCACACTTGCAAAAGTCGAGAGTTGTGAAAGACAGACAGATAAAACTGAGCATGTGTATGTGTATATCCATATGTTTATAGTTTGCATATCTACACACACACACACACACACACATATATCTGTATGGATGGTATAAACATGCCAGATTAACAGCCTATATAAAAGAAGTGCAACACTGATAGGAGTTGGAGATGCTCTTGCATGGGAGGGGCTTTTTGCCTTGCCATCCATATCTACGAGATATCTGGCTTTCCACAGGACAGGGACTCACTGTGCGGTGCTCTGGCTCCCCAGATGGCGTGTGCTGTACATCCAGAAGCAGGTCATGCTGCATCCATGGCATGACTCTTTCTGGTTGCCAGCTGATTAAGATGTTGTGAGTGACATAGCTGTTGCCAGGGGCTCAGTAATGCTGTACTTTTACATAGAAATGAATTGTCCTCTCCACTGTTAACTCCTGATAACTCCAAAGTTCCTAATGCAGTTTCACTTAATATCTCTGCAGAGAATGGAAATACCATCCCCATTTTATAACAGATTTGCTCAAGCTGCATACCTTAATACAAGACCTTAATGTACCCTTGTTCCTCTGTATGCAACAAACAACTGAGCAACAAACAGCTTTTTACCACCTAAATGCCTTTGTACAATTGGAGTGTGGCTCCGGTGCTGTTTCATGGCATCTGAACTGGGCAAAATGGCCATTGGTCTCAGAATAACGGAGATGATAATGTTCCTATCTAACAGCACTTGAATTTGTTTCTACTACATACAACAATGTTCCATAATACAGGCAGTTGTATGCATGCTGTGCCCCTCCGAATAACCCAGTTTAAATTCCTATGAACAGGCATAACATATCCCATCTCCCTCTCCACAGAATTCTTCCTTTGTCCATAATACGCTTTCTAACACTTTTTATTTGGAAATAAAAATGCCTCTGAGGCATCATCTCATTTAATTAGGCCCTTAGAAAGGCAGATATGGCTCAAGCATGGGCTGATAGTCATCTGTCTTCCAAATAAAAACTGCTTGCAGATATAGGAAAGCTGTTTAAGTCACTTTGGCAAGATACACAAGGTAATGTTTACACTTCTTTGTACACAGATCTGTTCTTAGATGTATTTAGGATTTCTTTCAAATCTAGGAGTTCTGCTATTGATTCACTTGGCCCCTCTCCTACCGAGTAGATTTAAAAAAAAACATCCCAGAGGCTGTGCCGTGGGCTTACCAGTGTCCAAATGCCACTGTCAGCATCTGCAACCAGTTGCTGGGTGCTCCATTTTGAGGTGGAGAAAGAAAGAGGTGCTTGCAGAGCATCCACCTGCAAAGAGTGAGGTGGAGGCCCTTCTTGGCTTAAAACAATGCTGAGAATTGAAAGACATCAAACATCAACTCATTCTGCACACAGGAGAAAAATGCTGAGGAACCAGCTATTTCCTATTTTCCTGTGTTGCTGGTAAATCTGGCAATAGGAGATGCTTTCAAGCCTCCAGCTAGCAGCTACTCTTCTTTCTGAAACTATATAGTTCTACAATGGATTATCCCAGCCACGATTTTCCAAAAAAGCAGGAAATCAGAAAATATAAAAAGACACAAAGGTCAATAAAACCTCTTTTGGAGTATCCATCAAGGGATGTTTACTGTCATGAGAAGGTTATATTCCTCTAAGAGCATTACAGACTGAAGAGGCTTGTGCTGTGATGCATTGGAAGCAATAGGGATGCTGCAAACAACCCATAGACTGGAGAGCAGCACTCCACCTAGGACCTCCCAGGGCAGGAGGACAAGAAATCCTCTTTCAACTCCATTCACAAGTGTTTGCATATCAGACTAAACCTGTCCAAGAAGACTGCCAGGAGCAATATCTTATAAACTTCATCTGCTCTCCAGCTTCTCAACACCCTCAGCAGGAGACGCTGCACATCCACCTGGGCATCAGCCAGTGACTCTTATTGTCCTAAATGATCCTTTAAATTTTGTAAGCTGAACTGCAGGATGGGAAAAGGGATAACCCTCATGAATTACATGGTGTAACTCTGAATGGTTGGGGCACAGGACCTCAGGACATCATTTGGTCTATACCACCCCCACAAGTGAAACATATGAAAACTACTAAATAGATTTGTTGTGACTGTTGATGGAGAGAAGCAGTTTTCAGCGAGGTGTACAACTGTCCTTCTGCCCCAAACTTGCCTTGCTATTGACTCTTGACTTCCACAAGATTGTATCTGGGTTTGGCTTGTTCTGCTCAGGGAAATGATAATTTCTATTCAAAATGCAGTAATTGAATTTTAAAGAAAAACTAAGTCTCCTAATCTTCACCAACATTCAGGTCTCCTTTGTATTGAGCTGAGTGCCTTCAGTTTCCCTTGACTTCAGTGCTGATTGCAGGCATTCAGCACATCACAGGAGATGCTTTTTATTGTGCATTACTATTGCCTTGAATCCATAATTCTTCAAAAGCTCAGTGCAAAACAAGAATGCATGGGTGTAGTTTGTCCTAAAGGACATTACAAAGAGATACAAGATGACTATAACTTGGCTCCAATAAACTTCCACAAACCCCAATCTGGTTGTGTACCCATAGCTTCTTCCCATGTAGCAGCAGAAAGAAAGGTGCAAAAATGACAAGAAAAGGAGAGCATGCAGCAGAAAAGTGTGACAGAGTATAGGAGAATACCTGACTGCATCCCTCGAAAGAAGAAAGGACAATTATGTCTCTCAGGCATATGCAACTCCTGGATTCCTGCAGCTACAGTCTAACCACAATAAATACAGTTTAACCATAATAAACGCAATTTCCAGAATCTCTGACAATTGAGCCCAAGGCATAGGAGAAAAATCCTTGCATTTACATTAAGCATGAAAATGCAAAAGTGCAAATCTATTCTGTCATATTGCATGGGAGGATAATATGTCTGAATATTCAAGCATCAATTAAAAACAGACACTTCTAAGTGTATCAACCACGTAGAAAATATGCCTGGATTGTCTGTGCTCCTCCAAAAAGAAAACAATGTCCTGTTCACCTTCTAGTAAGGCTCATTTATTCATTTAAAGAAAATAATCTTAAAAAACTTGCTCTAGCCTTTGATCTCCAGTCATCAGTACAAAAGGCGTTTGGAGTACTGCTCAGACTTAATTAGCTTGCTCCGTTTTTATACATGACCTCAGTCACACTCTAATTAATCCATTTATAGTTAAAAATCTATCAGTCAAATCCCATACTTCATTCTTAAGGCAACTTCAGAAATGGATCCACTCCTCCTCCTAATTTGTTGCACTACTAGCAACATCCACCCCTCCTTTGGACAGTCCCCCTTTCCCACCCAAGAAAAAAACCCCCAAAACATACACCTCCAAGGAGTAACTGAACTTGAATCGCCCAGAAACAGAGCTCCTCAGTACACAGAATAAAAAGGAAATATAAGCCTTATTTTGTAAAAAAGGAGAACGATGAAAAGCTGAACTCCACCTCCTGGATTGCACTGAGCCACTGCTGCACATAATGCAGAGAGCTGTCAAGAGATTTAATTAGGATACAAAATCCTGCGATTTAAGAATTCTCTCTCCTTAGAACATTCTTAGGGATTTGCTCAGAATTAGAGGATGGTTTAAACATTAAAGAGGTTTTTTTTCCCCCTCCTTAATGAGATCCGCTACATAGTGGAAAATGAGACTTTATTTATCTAAATATCACATGAAGAACTGAATAATTTAATAACCTCTCTCAACTAAATCCAACCCAATATATTTACATGTCTTCTTCTCTTTTGCATATAAAATACTTATTTTGCATTTGACTTCCAATGTGTAAACTATTTTCAGCTTTAAAACCTTAAAGATAAATAATTAGAAATCTGTATTAAAGATCAACTGTTATCTTTGCTAGTGATAAAAAGTCCTTTGGTTGATACTTATATTAAACTCTGAAATCATATGACGGTTAGTCACTTCAGCTAGATCTCTTAGTGAATATTTCTGGACACAAAAAAACTTTCACCTCATTTAAAAGTGTTATGTACCATTATAAAATAAATTCTTGTCCATTTTAGATCAAAAATAGCACTGGGAATCAATAACAAATAACACCCAATAGATTGTTAGGGACCTAGGAATGACTGATTTATGCATTCAGTTAAATACGATTTTACAGAAAATTTTACCATTTCAAGGTTTGGAAAATAATCATCAAGTACTGGAAATAAACCTAGTACATCTATTTTCCTTTGGTACTGCTTTATCTATCACTAGGGCCAGATTCTGCCACCCCTGCAAAAAATTACTGTCTCAGTGGAATGATCCATTTAGTTTAGGTTAATGCAAGTCAATAAATTCAGAGTAAGCAGTTCACCCAGGATTAAGAAAAGGACTGAGTATTGGAAGAAAAAAAAAAAAAGAAAAAAAAAGGAAGATTTGTTTTCTCCTTCTGATACATGAAAAACAAATGAGTGTGGACAACTGGGATCTACTCTTTCAGAGGACAGGTTGACCAAAAATAGTCAGTCTAGTTTATGACCTACAAATAATATTTTAAACATTTTAAAATGCAAGTATACTTAGACTAGGAAAAAAAAAAACAACACACCAAACACCTCTGTCATCCAGCACAAGTAAAGTAGCTTTACTTAACTAATACTAAAGCACTACTACAGAGCAGGTTTCCTGCATTTTAACTGAAATCCAGTTTGCATCCTTAGCAAGTTTGTTATAAATCATGAACAAAAAGTTGGTAAATAAAGTTGTTCAATATGTTCTAAGTGACTAAAACCTAACAGATGAAAATATGAAAAAGAAATATGAAGCTATATAATTACTTACATTAGTGTATGATGTATTTTCTTGCTGGCAAAACCTGCCAGATTTGCTGTAAACTATGTACTCTGTCAAATCATCATGTCCTAAAGTTTACTAAATACTGTCGAACCAAGCTTCACTAGTAAAAAGTCAAAAAGTATAAATGAAAAACAAAGACACTTCTCATGTTAACTACAGAGGCTAGATGGACTCCTCGGTGTGATGACGTGAAGGGTGCATCTGCCCACTTCGGTGCATCTCCCCTCTCCACATAATTCTGTGACCACGCCTGAGCTCAGCAAATGGAAAAGCTTCATTTGTGTGCAGCTGACAGCCTGCACTCTGCTCACCAGTCACTCTTTCTTAGTGGGAAAGCACATGCTTATCTTAATATTTATTAAAGCCTTCTAATGGCAATGGCATATTTGTGTGCTTCCACTTCAATCCATGCATGGTTGCCTGACAAGAGTGTGGTATGAAATAAATCAGTGCTCCATTTGCATCCTTGGCTGTAATATATGGCTGCACGTTGTGGCAAAATGCAAGCTAGGAGGTTTCCACCTCAAGTAGCTTTTCTCTTTCAGCCGCAAATACCACATAGAGTGGAAGAGTGCAGATTGCTGTGTTCTCTCACTGCTTCCTTCCAAATGAAAGATGCTCCTTGATCAAGTAAAGCAGGAGAAAAGTAAGTGAGGGAAATAGAGGATGTTGCACTGCACAGGAAGTAGTAAAGCACTACCACTCTGTGCAGGCTTGGGAATATGTTCTGTTGTGGGTTTCGATCACTGTTTTTTTCAGTTAAGAACACTTTGGAGAGTTCTTTTTTTCTGCTGAGCCTTCACTCTGCACAGGGCTGTGGCGGGTGCAAGCTCTCTCTTCGCCGTGGGGTGCTGGACGACAACTGGAAAGGCCAACATTCAGTGGGTTTCTTTCATCAGCTAAAAATGACTTACAACAGAATCAAATGTGAGAACAGAGAAATGGGGTGAAACAGGAGGCAATTAATCTTATTTGAAGGAGATGTCTAAAAAAAAATCACATGCATCATTCTCTGAGAGTGCCTATATCTCATAATTAACAACAAAGAGATTCGTGATTAGCTGTGATGCAGGTGTAAACGCTGTAAACTTCTGAAGTGGGATCCATCAATCCCACCCACAGCACCTTCAGAGAGCTGAGCCACTTGGGTGTCTTTGAGTTCTCTCCTCCCAGAGTTTTTCCATTAGTAGCAAACCAACATGTTGAGCCCTAATAGCACAACACACACCCATTTAGAGGGCGAACACTTTGGAAAACAGCACAGTTTTTTTTAAGTATGGCATGAAGGACGATCTTCAATGGTTTAGGCAAAAACTGATGGTGTAACAACCATCCAAATATTTGAAACCTCTCCACTGGCTAACCTAAGCCCCCAAACTAAAATGTGTTAGACACCTCTGCTTGCATTAGCTGGGAACCTGAGGAGTTAACACCGCTGAAGGACAAGACACTCTCTAAAGACAATACCCACAGAGTAGCAGAAGGGAAGGAGCACAATCCTATTTCTGCCATGAGCAAATTACAGTATCAGAGGGATGAAAAGCTGGGAATGAAACCATCTATATCCAGCATGGTCAAAAGTGTTCAAGTAAAGGACTGTCCTTCCTTTCCAAAAGAAAATTAAAAGAAGGAAAACTCTAATGCTTTCCTTAGAAAGTAAGTACTTGCATATAAGAGTATAAGTAGTGAGAACACAGCATCAGTATTGATATACAGATCTTTAAAAGATTGATGTTCTCAGGATACAAGCAAGGAGCTGACACTTCCCCAGCACTAGCGCAGCACAATCTCAGGATGAACTGAAAATGAGATCACGTTATCGGTAGTTCAGTACCAATGATAGGTTCTCACAGTCTGCTTTTCATTTTCATCAAGCCTACTTCATTACCACAGCCTTGATGCAAATTAAAATAAAGTCATCAGCCTCTAGACAGATACACAATTTTTGTTAGAAAGGCGATGAACCCAGTTCCTGTTCCTGCAAACAATTATGCAGTATGCAGTCTAATTTTCTACAGATGGCTCAATGAGGCTGCATGTGCGTAAAAAGTTACCCACAGGCATACTTGCAGTAGGAAGGCCGTGGTTAGCTCTTAGCTGCAGGGTCTTCCGGACACCCAAGCAATTACCATTGTTGAGAGCAACAAAAGCGATGCTATGAATTCATCAGCAGAACAAATATTTCATAATTGTGCTTTAATAGCTACACCTGGTGTTAATATTCTTAATGATGGAGCATCATTCAGGGAGGAAACTTCCTGCACCGTGTGGTGACAGTGCACCAGCACGGACACAGCCAGGCCATGCCTCTGTGGTGGCCGCAAAGTTCCAAGACAGCTCAGATGCCAGGCTGGCACCGGTGGCCGAGCTGCAGATCTGCCACTGCACAGAGGTAGCCAGAGCACCTTATGTTCTCTCTGTGGGACCAAGGGAGGGATGGAGGGAATGAGGTGGGACCATGGAGGCCAATATTCACAGCACAGCCAGGGACCTCATCACCTGCTCATGCAATGCCATCCCCTTCACGGAGAGACCAAGTTGCAGTCTGCCTCTTCTCAGCTTCAAACACTTCTCAAGGCTCCTGGCTTTGTGAAAATTCTGGCACTGAGCTGGTAGGGAAGGATGGCCAGTTCTGGGAACAATCACCCCAGGATGGCGAGCTGCGTCCAGGCAAGGGCAGCATCAATGTGATGGGAACACCAAACAATCTTTGTGGGAATACTGCTCATAGGGGAAGCCCCAGCATCCCAGTAATGACCGCAAACACAGGGCATGCCCAGAAATGTGCCAGGAGACAGACAGGACATTATCCTGACAACCATTTGAGTCTTCCCATGACTGAAATGGAATGTTTCCAGGAGCAAGTTGGTGTTACCGTTCCTACATTTTCTCGCTGGCTTCTCTCAGCAGGTGTCTTTAGATTTTTTGAAGGCTGAGCACATTTTATCTGCTGTAGCCCTTCATTCTTTAGGACAGGCCAGCTGTGATAATTTCCACCTCTCCTATATAATTTTTATCCAAATCTTGACTGCAAATTGCATGGGAATGCATGTTCTTGCTGTCAATAAGCATTTTCCCTTGCTGCTCTTTAACATGAAGGCACATCTCACAGGGCACGAGAAACAGGGATTTTTAGCAATGACAGTCATGCATATGTTACTTCCTTCCCCCATGGTGGGTCCAGGATAACTGAGTTGTCACAACTCAGAGACAAGGCAGCCCCAGGTGCCCTTGGGTGAGGCTGAGAAGCTGGAAACTCTTCCCTTGCAGTCTGCATGGAGCACGGACCCTGCAGCTACCCGGGAGCTGAGTAAGGAGGAGTACACGGCCCAGGGACCTTCAAAGAGATTTTGAAAGGAAACAGCTGGTGTTTCAAACTCCCTGGCGTGTTTCTCAAAAGCTGCATGAAGCATGTAAAAGGAAAGGAAATATTTGTCTTTGAAAAGAAAACAAAAAGTCGTTAGAATCTTGGAAGATGTGACGCCATACAGGAAAGTAGACAGAAGTAGTTCTTAGAAAATATATAACTTCATATTTGTCCCATTTAGGTGCCTAATATCCCAAGGCTCCCATGTTAGACCAGGAGTCAGGAAGACTCCCTGCTTTGCTCAGACACCAAGCAAAGACCCTGTAAGGGCTAAGGGGATGAACTGGGGACTGTGAGCTGGAACATACCCATACAGGAAAGGATAACAAAACCCACCCAAAATCTGGGGGAACCCTATATGAGAGACAGTAGAGGTATGAGAAATGCTGCCATATTTTTATCTGCATTACAGTTATACTGCAAATACCTTGAGCAATTGGAACTGGAAGAGACCGACTGGTAAATCCAGCGTTAACAAAGATAGCAATGTAAAACACACATAAATTGGAAACTTGTTCTGTTATGTAGAGCAAATAGATCTCCTGGCTCCAGACACAGCACTGTTGTCAAAATAATTATCAGTGAGCGAGGCAGAATCTATGGTCCATTACAGAGACAAGAAACCTCTCAGGGACCATTACCAGCCCAGGGTTAGACCTCATTAACCCTAGTTAAGCCAAGGGGGATTATGTGCTGCAAACCAGATCTGAATTTGGCTTTAGATTTACCACTTGTTTGCACAAGCGGATCAAACAGAGCCCATTTCTGCCTCAGACACCCTCACTGACCACTCCACGCTTCCCTGGGAAAATTCTAGTAAAATAGCTGTACTATTTGGTGTTGATGCAGCACTTTTCAATCCCACTTAGGCTGGTCAAAGCCGAGCAGGTCTCACGCTTCTCAAAGAACCTGCTGGGGGAGTTTGGCCTCCTGGAGCGTGCACAAACTGGGGAGTAGCCTTCTCCTGAAGCTGGAGTTGATGGTTTGCCCAAGACATGACCATTTGTTTGAACTCAGACTACACAAGTTGTATTTGGTGAATAAACTAAATGCAGGTTGGAGGTCAATGCTCTTTGCTGTTGAATAAATGGTGCCTGGCATGATTTTGGCTTGGGCTGAGCAGCACTTTCCTGAACAATTTCTAAGCAGAGCAGCACAGGCCACAGACCATTCTCTATGAGCAATATGCATGTAGCCTCCTGGGACTAAACCAGGACATCAGCACAGACCTGGGCTGCCCCATGAGAGATGCCCTCACTGCTAGAGAACAGTCTCGACCACATTCAACTTGCTGGTCGAGATGTACTTCCAAGCCTAAGTTCAATGGCTTTCTCAACAAGACAGTGATTAATTAGCCTTATGGTGTGGTATGGGAATTACTTCTCCTTGCCACCTCATGTGAGCACACACAAGAGGGGTCCTGGCTTCTGGTGGTGGCTCTCCTTCCCCATCAAGAGATCCCACACACAAACCTGTGAAGGTTAGGATGGAGAGAGCAGCCTTACACAGGCTGCATGTCCTTCTGGTGAGCAAACCAAAGTCCTGCCCCCACCACTTTATAAAAACAAACCCTACACCCCTCTGTATCAGCTGGGACAACGTGAAGGCGAAAAGGAGACAGGGAGGATGACGTTATTCAGGTACAAACTAGCTCTGCACTTAAGCATCCCCCAGTCTCTACTCCTGAGGAGCTCCAGCTCACCACACTTCTAAGGGATAAAGTGATGTATATCCATCCCTACGTACTACGCAAACAGCCAGTGACTTGGAGGGCAGCACACGGGCAAGCCAAGACGATCAATCTACCACAGCTGAGCACGTCCAAGTCCACTACTGTCACTGGGGGATTCGCAACAGTTGTGCTTTGGGAAGCAAAACAAACAGCGGCACGCTTCTGTATGCACCAACTCAGGCAGCTCACCAAAATCAAACCAGACGAGCGATGACTGCTCAACCTGGAGGACTTAATTACAGACCCTCCTCCTCCCTGAACCGTCTGAAGGGTTTAGAGTTTTATTCCTACTAACTTGTAAATTTACTGCTCTTATTCTAAAGGATAATTCACGATCTCAAATGTCAAGAAGTTATGTTCAATTTCCTCCTGGCGTTTTGACCTTCTCAACATGAGGGAAGTAACCCTTAAAGAGCTGGTGAAGCGAGGCTGCAGAGTATATTTACATTGAAGTGTTGTATTTACACTCCTGGATGCCTGTGAGGACAAGGCTCCACACTGGGGACCTCTCATCCATCTTAAAACCAGGAGATACTTTCTCATTTCAATGGACAAGTGTAGTACAAATATGAACATTTTTCAAAGAATTTGAACAGTGAAAAATCTAACCAAGTCCAATTTAGATTCTAGATGGAAACTCAAAAACATTTCTAATTGAAATTTTAATTCACCGCATAAAACCAGGAATTGGGCCCTCCATTTTTCTACTTTTTGGTGAATCAGCATCTCATGCAGCCAAGCAGGGTGATAACATGATTCAGTGAGAAGCATTCTGACATCCCAGGGTGAATTTTGGACAGTTAGCAATTTCCATCTAAAATTTCCAGAAGTAAATAAATCATTGAGTTTCATTTTGGGCATAGCTGAAAATGTCACCCAAGCTGAAAGGCAGTTCATACCCATTAAATATTACTTCAGTTTCTGTAAAGAAGGAAAGAGAGGGGGGATTTCACCATATTATTTGTAGAAAGAGAGTTAGAAACAAAAATACAGAAAATGTGAAAATCTCATCTGTCACGTCAATTATGAATACACCCTAAAACGATAAGGACAATTCAGTGCAGTTTCTTCTAAAAGTGCATTTGCTTGGCTGCTGGAAGGTAGGAACCAACCAGTACAGAACTCTCTCCACAGTGGTCTGGTTCAAATCCAGCCTTTCAAAGTTATTATCCACATGCAATATCTGGCTTCCATGAAAGGACCTCCATCCATCCACAGGCTTCGGAAGCGACAGGTGCCCATGTACTAAAAGCCACTATCACAACCTGCATCTTTGCTGGCAGTCGCCTCAGGTGCAAGGCTGAGGAAGCAAATGTGCACAGAAGATGAGCGCGTCTCCCCCTGGTTGCTCCCAGTAGGCTCTCTCAGGGCCACTGCTGTGCTTCAAAGCAGGGATAACACTGGAAAATATGCCCATACATCTTGAGGAGGAATGTGAACTGCAGACATTGTGTGCTGACAACCTTCAGCAAATCACTTCCAAAACATTTGGGGTTTTCCACATAGACAGCACAAGCTTCTTTACCCCATGTTGTGCAAAGAGTTATTTCAACAATTGTCACCACCTTTTCATGCTCAGCCACATCAGCTATTCAGACTTATTGCCAGTACAGACACATAGGATATGCTATGTGGACACAGGACTCAATGCTAAGGAAAACCCCTTTTTCCTGTTACAGCGGCATTGATGCTGCTGCTGCTGTGGTACAGGGAAAGGGAGGTGAAACTCCTACAAGAGATCTGTGGCATCGATTTGTGTTGTTTTTTACCCATTCCAACAGATCGATGAGGCGTAAGAGCAAAAGAAAGATGGCCCTCTCTAGCATGAAGTTTTACAAGCATCCTCCAACCGCTTCAGCCAGCTTGCACATTTCATAGCATTATGAAGTTTAAATGCCATGGGATAGATCTGTCTGGCAATAAATTCAGCCAAAGCCAATCTCTTAAAAAGCCATCATTATGTAAGGGTGTGCTTGCTCATTATAATGAAGGATGGAAAATACAGCGTGCGTCACACAGTGTAATTCAAAATTGATTTCCTATCATGACACATTTTACAGAGGCTATTCCACACAGTGCCTTTGCCATGGTCTAAACTGGGACTGTTTTCCCACTTTTCTTCCCTTTCATCTTCTCCTGTTTGCCCAGTGCAGGAGACTATTTCAAGGCAATGCCTACATCTTTGCTGCACATCAACACCAAAGCAAAGGAGGAGTGCTGTTCCTGTCCTGGCAGCTCTCCACCACATTTTAAAAGTCTTCCTTAAACCAAAAAAGCACATCACTCATTTTATTTTCCTAGTCGTCAAAGAAGAGCTGGTTGCTAACAGCAAAAAGAGCCACTTGTGAAACATGCCAGCTCCTGGTCTCATCCTGCCAGGAGCTCCCTCCTCTCAGTTCCCACCGACGCTCTGCTTCCTACAAGAATCTGGACTGTGCAGGATTGGCCTCTCCCAGAGACTCAGATGGTGCTAGAGTTATGCTTCTACTTTGAAGACTGTATAGAAACCCTGTCAAAACACCCTCATTTTTTCAGCTGAGCTTTTCTTTCTGTTTATTTAGATTTTACCTCTTCAGCCACTTCAAATTTGTAATCTTTTTGTGCTGATGCTTCTAAATAGGTCTTAAATCGCTTTTACCACCAGCACTGCTTGGCAACCTTGTCTGCAAACTCAACAGAGATGTCAAGGGCTGTGGTGTAAACTACACTTCCCACCTTTGATCTTCTGTTGGATGGTGCCCTTGACATGACGGGTACCGTACCTGTATCCCTTCACGGGCTTGTCAAGTTGGTGTTACATGCACACACAGCCACATTCACACCTACATAAGAAGCCAGCTTCAGCCAGTGTCATAAAGGAAAAAACTCAGAAGACTGTGGTCCCTGTAGAAATAAAATACAATGAGCTGCCTGTGAAGAGCCACTTCAGTAAGGTGACCTGCCATAATACCATCCTATGACCTGCAGCATAAAGCAAACAAACGATGGGGCAGAGGAGCCTCGGGTGGCTTGAAGCCCTCTTTGCTCACCCCAGATCCCACCACCCTGGGGCTGGAAAGGCCATGAGCATAATTCAGTGATGATTTCTCAATGTTATAGCCTTTTCTCCAGCCTGCCCTGTGGGCTATGTTTATACTGGAGGATGTCAAATACACAGTCACTCTCCTTACTAAATCCACGTCCCTTACACGCCCTTGCCTCCTATCCAACGCACTTCACACCCTTCCCACAGGGCCCT
>NW_010130592.1:17317-104210 GCF_000699245.1 Pterocles gutturalis | reverse complement strand
GGAAAGAGCTGCCCAAGCAGGGCTCAGGCACTGTCCCACTCCTTGCACCAGGAACAGGGCTGCCAGGGCAGAAGTAAGGAGCTTAACTGTGCTTAATTGTGCTTCGCATGCTAGAAAGAAGCTGCAGTTCCCCATCTTTAAAACTTGCAGAAATAATTTAAAAATTATTAAATGCCTAGGGTCCAATGAAAATTGGACTTTCTATTATTTCTACTTTTACATGTAATAATTGAACTATTATTATTTCTATTCTGTAAGACTGAAAGCTCACAAACTCAGCATTCGCACCGGAGCAGCCTAGGAAAACAAAGCAGCCTCTACAGCCATACAAAGCCCGTTGGGGTTCAGCTCTTGAAATCTTGTCTTATGCTTGAGCTACAGCACCATACTTGGTCTCTTTTGTCTTCCCAAAATAGCAGCTAGCAGGGCTGGAGAAGAATCAGTTCCCAAGTAAATCTCATGCAAATTGGAACCACACAAAAGAGGCTATTAAACTGCAATGGACATCAGCAGCACCACTCTTGGACCTGCATGACATGTTTCAAAAGAGACTGATATTAATTAAAAATGGTTCTCGATTTATTTATGGTTCTTTCCCCTGTACTTTGTTATTTTAATCACTGAAATGCCAGCCACTTGCAACCCATTCCATTGTACAGTTTTATTCATAATTAATACATGCGCAAAATCTTTATTAAGTTACATAAAAAATAAAACGGAGTTTTACTATCAATATAAAACAACAAATTAGGTTTTGTCTGTAGTTTCAATTTGTCCAATAATGATATTTAAACATATTTGAAATTAAACAGCATGGATGTTAATCAGATGGAAGCAGGTCTGCAGTACCTTTGCATGAGTAATGCTACATGAAATAATTAAAATTTCACATTTATGTAACACTTTCCATCTCCAAGGGATCCCAGAACCTATTAACAAGTACAGCAGAACAGATATATTTTGTAATATTTTGCCTTTCTGCGACAACTTCCTCCCATGGATTTCAAATTATTTCCCAAACACTAATCAACCCTTCAACACCCTGCGAAGCTGCTGCACAGTGAAGAGGATCAGCTCCACTGAGGGCAGGCAGCCCTGAGGAAAGGGGTGAGGGGCAGCACATCAGAGTAAAGGCTGACTTGGTACCAATACATTCAGCAAATTTTCTATTTAATAAAATACTTAATCATACGTTTAAGTGCACTTTAATGGATGTAAGCATGGCCTCAAGCATCTTGCTGAATGTGAGTGCGTGGTGAACAAGGACCTGGGAAAAGTGTGGTGCAGAGGAGAGTGTGGTCACTGCTGGCCCGTGAAGGCAGATCCTCCCTGCCATCTATTTGTCATAATTACTTCAGGTTTTATGTGTGATGAATAGAACTAAATACCCTCACACCCATCAGCATTTTTTTCTGTTTCATAAATCCCCACATCTTTAACAGGTCTTGCAACTCAGCCTTCTTTCCCTGTATACTTTCCAGTTTTCCAACTGACAAATTTTCCACCTGACATTTTCTAGATGAGACTACACTTTACATCAAGGCTAATTCTCCAAAATTTTCTGTGCTGAATCTTCTTACTTGAGTAGCACGCAATGTAACAGACAGGTACTGCTGGGTGAAGCCAGGGGAGAAGGTCACACTCAAGTGCTTTCTAAGGGAAGAAACAGGTCGTTCCCACCTGAGTTTCTGCCGCGTTGAGCTAAGCCTACAGAGCACACCCATCTACGTACACAGCTTTGCCAGCTTGCCGTGGCAACCTCTCTTTCAGGCATGAGGAAGAACTGACTAAATGCAATTCACTTTAATGCCTTAAACCTTCTTGTATCTGTAATAATGATTTTGTTTAAAATAATGTGATTTGGGGATCATGGAAAAAACACGTATATACAGAAAAATATTTTCACATTAACTGTTCATTACAACACCAAAACATTTCCAAGCTCTGTTCAGAAGCCTGAAAATCGTATTTATTTGTGGACAATGTAGATGCCATTGAATTTCTCTTCCTGAGGCATTAACGTAACAGTGGACTTTGTCAGCATCATGTTGCAGAGGATTCTGCCTAAGGCTTTAGCTGGAACACACTTTATTTTTTCTTCTGTATGAGCACTAAAGGTTCATATTAAGAGGTCTAGGAGATTGCAGCAGACTGAAAAATGATTATCCTTGTATTTTAAGAAAACGAGAGCACGCCCGGGGAAGAAATACCCAATAAAGTCCGTAAATGTCCATCAAGCGCTAAGCCAAGGACCATAAAATCTTCCTCCTTCTCCCCAAGCTCTGTACTGACAGCAGACCACGTTATGAAGTATAATGATTATTTCAGCCTATGGTTTTCTTTTTCCTAACTTTTTCTTAACACAAGATGGAAGCCTGCGGTCAATTCTTCACCGGCAACCAGGCTTAACTGAGTTCAGAAGAGGAACAACGATGTTCTGTATTTTTACCACCTATTATTAAGTGCTGGTTTCCAGTTTTGTTTAAATGCCAGTTATCAGGATTCAATTTACCCCCTCCGAGGGGTATGTCTGGTATCATTCTGAGAATAATAACTGCAATATATTATGTTAATTGAGCACTAATAAGCTTCACTAATAAGCTTGGTGCTTTTGCTTCCAAACAGGAATGGAAATGTCATTTTTAAATGGAGTACATTAAGCACCTGTCTATGCCTGCACCACCTCATTTCTGATTCTGAGAATATGAGGCAGTGGCACAGATTTGCTGGGGATTACAGACCATAAGGAAAACCCCAAAGATCTAACTTCTAACACGCTCTTCTTTAAAGCTCAAGCCCCGTTTGGGAAACTAGGAAATCCCACATGAAGAGTGCATTTCATCGAGATGGCCTCCGCTGTCAGCAGCCTCCAATGAACTTTAAGTAATGAACTTTAAGGCTGTTGTCCCATGTATCATCAATCTTAAAGACAAGGAGTCTCCAGCAGTGAATTTCTCTTCTGGGTAACTCTCAATAGAACCGTATTTCATGCAATTAATGTCAGATGCTGCTTGTGCATTTTGATCATTTCATTTACTTACAGAACAAGATACGATCACGATCACAAATCCAAGGCATCTTTTGCACTCACTAAAAATTTGGCAGTAAGCCTGCAAGGTTATGCAGGCTTGAGAAGACTCTCATGGATAAAAGAGGATTATACTAGTTACCCTAATTAATATTTTCTTATTAGACAAAGAACAATGACCTTTAAAGATGAGCAAGAATTCCCTCCTGTGTCTGAAAGAGATGAATATATGCAATTACATGCATTTTTATCAGTATAGATTTTGAATGCAAGATGTCATGGCCACCTTATATTTCTCATGCTGATATAAACTGGCCCACCTGTATGAATTTAAGACCTCTTATCATGGTGCTACTATCAAAAAAGGTCTCCTTTTTTTCCCTTGTTGTTTTTCCTCTTATCTTTTACATATCAGTATGTTATTTTAAAGAAAATAGTTTACGTTAGATTAACACCAAGGCTTTGGCAGAGGCCACAAACCCGGAGGTTTCAGATACATGGTAAATCCAAGTCTCCCCCCAAGTGCCCCAGACGAATGGACACCATCCCATGGGAACTTGCACATTGAAGCACCACAGGTCCCAAACCACACATACTCAAGCTTGCAGGTTACTCTGGATCTTTCCCTGCTGGCTTAATCTTTCCCTCACACAAGTTTCACAAAAGCCAAGTTGGTGTGAAGCTCTTTCAGATGTACATTAGGAGGAAAGTCTAAAGGACCTGACCTGACACGTGCACGTATCACACTGACACCCTCTACAAAATGCCATCAGCTCTGTGGGCACGTTGCCTAGCTGAAGGGTTGGATGCTTTACAATGATGTTTCTAACATTTGTTAAAGACCATAAAGACTTTGGTCAGTGGTCTTTTTCAGTTGCCTGATGACCAACACAATTTTATATGACACTAATAAAAACTGACCAGTCCTTGATGAAAATTTAACTCGTTTGCTGCCAGTGCCAGGCATGCGGCGAGTTCATACCCAGCATCTAATAATTAGGCCAAAGTCTCCTTCCTCTGTCACTGATATAAGTATTAAAGAGGGTCTACCGGCAGTGAGATCTAGGACACCACGCTTTCTCCTCCTCTCTTACAGGACCTACTGACATTCACTCAGAGATCAGACATTTCAGCAGTTGAGTTTTATGCATCTAACACTCCTGTGTGGGATTTCCAGGACAGAAAACTACCGAGAGGTGTTTTGGACGTGCCAGATTTGCTGCTCACGTGCAGCACAGCTGGGCAGCAGGTGCTGAGCAGGTCCACCCCCACTCCCTGCAAGTCTCAGACCTGGACACACCTGAAGCATGGTAGCTCTGGTCCTGCTTCAGCATTAGTTTATCTTCCTTGAAGGCAGAGAGGCAGGTAGGACAGCGATGAACTCACAAGCATCAAAGCATGCTCATTAACTTCACACTGAAGTTAAGAACATGCTCAAAAGTTTTGCTGAACTAAGACTGTAATGATCAGCCCAATCTCAATAAGGAAACCGCACACCTCATGCAAGGGGGAAGCTGGTGTTAACTGGAAAGAAAAACGTATGAGAATTCTCAAAATCCTTCCTTGCTCCAGTAAAGCCATGCTCATGCAACACTCCAGCAAAAGCCAGGATGGTTTTTCCTGAGCTGGGACTGTATGGTAGTATCTCCTTTGGAGGAATACATGGCCCTTCTCTAATGCATAAATGTAATGGCTTGCCCATTTTCAAAGGTATACCGCGCACAGGGAATGATGCGTCTTCTTTTACACATCATGACCAATCGTTTACACCTCGTATCTTGTAGCCAGACATTAAAGATACAAGCTGCCACAAAAATAACCTAATTTATTATATACCACACTCATTTAGAAATCACTATTGATTTTTAAAAACCACACAGGGAAGCAATTAGATTTAGTAGGTAGCAAAAATTCTAACTAATGGTGTAGCGTCCTTTTTTTTCAACACTCCCTACACAGAAAGTCACAAAAAAACAAAAACAAAACCCAACAAAAAACCAAAAAAAAAACTGTTCCATCTCACCAGGCACAAAAATAAATAAAAGAAAATCAACATTTCACCAAATGCATGAAATTAAATATGTGCTTGCTGGCATGTGCTGTGAGGGTGTCACTCAGGAGAGCATTTAAACGCATATGCTTGTATTTAATGAGTTATATAAGACTTAAAAGTAGGTTTAACATCAAGCATATGTGTCTGTGTTTGGCTGCACAGGGGAGGTGCGGTAAACCGAGGTCTCAGGAGCTGAAGCACTCTGAGGGTATGGGGCTCAGCAGAGAGGAAAACCGAACGTGCCTTGCCCCTGTAGAGCTGCTCGGCATTTTTCATGGCTGATCCCCCATTTTTCATAGGAAACATGCACATTATTTCAGTTTGGCTGTGCTTGCCAAAAACAGTCGACTGTGGCCATGTGGTGGTTCTCCCTCTACCAGGAAGAACAGCTGATACCTCCTTCTCTCACAATAACTCTTACTCCTTTAAATCAAGTTGACTAAAATACATAAATCCCCCTTTTTTCTTCATGGCTGTGGACAGGTTAGCAGATGTTTTCAACCATAAACAATGAGACAAACTTGGACCTCTGGAGGTTCGTGTGAAGCTTGATGAGAGAAAGGAGCTGCCTTTGCCTGTATCTGCACTGCTGCCCCAACACAGGCAACTGAGCCACTCGACTGCAGTGGGGAGGAGGAGGAGGATGCCTGAACCTCAGGGGATGATGTGCCACAAAGGACAACCCCCAACACCCTTGCACCCATTCCTGACTTCTGGGCTGCCTCCTTGGATGTCTGTGATTAGATAGGGAGAGCAAAAAAGAAAAGTTATCTCAGTTCCAGCTTTGAAATTAACTGAAAAATTATTTATTTTTTAAAAGGATTATGCGTGTAAGGAAAAAGACTAAATGCCTGAGTGATTATTTCGCTCTTCTGTCTAGCCAGCTTCTACTGCATGATCCCAGCATAAAGTAAAAACATCACACTGGATGGATCCCTCCAAGTGAACCTCCTGTTCCAGGTGATGCTTTTTACTCAGGTGTACAGAATTATTATTCACAGACCAGCTGCACCTGGAGGCCCAGAGACAAATCAGGAGCTAGCATGCACATTACTGTGCAAACACAAAGTGTGCAAAAACCTGACAAAGAGCTCGCAACAGTAAATACCCACAGCTAGAGAAAGGCACAATGGGAGGGGGCCCGCGGCAGTGGCGCCAACTGCCTGCCGCTCAGAGATGGTGGGGGCACAGGAGGAACCATCCGCCTCCTGCTTCCAGATGGAAACATCCCCCTCTCCCCTCTTGATCTTTTAATCTCAGGTTTTTTTCCAAGTGAATTTTGTCCTACTAAAAGTTGTTTGATCTGGATGCCTAGAGAACGAAGCCTCCAAACAGGCACCAGCAGAGAGACGGTCCTTGCCACCCTCAGCGGGGGTCCAGCAGGACCATCTTTGCAGCTATTATTTACAGACTGGTGATGAAGTGGGGGGATGTGTTCTGCTCATTACGAGGCAGAGGCAGTGGGACCACCGCTGCACTCCTTCCACGCACACATGGCACTGGGCAGCTACTGAATGAGACAATGCTCCCTCATTAGGGAGAGGGGCGACAAACGCGTCTGTCATCCTTCTGTTACTATTTCCAAATGAACTCAATTAAGTTAATTGATTTTTTTCAGTGGAACAAAAATTGCAAGAAAGAGGCTGGAGCACTAAATGAGAATAAAAATAAAACATTGCTCCTCCTTCTCCAACCCAGATCTCGAGATTGTTTGCTTTTAAATTAAAATAGTTT
Organism: Pterocles gutturalis; assembly: GCF_000699245.1. Lineage (NCBI taxonomy): Eukaryota > Metazoa > Chordata > Aves > Pterocliformes > Pteroclidae > Pterocles > Pterocles gutturalis. The sequence goes on along the minus strand of NW_010130592.1, from coordinate 97,395 downwards.
TCAAAACATTAGCTTACTTGAAGAAAATCACTAAGTGTTTTTCTCTGTGGCTGCTTAATTTGAAAAGTCACACCCACTCTTCGCCCTGCAACCAAGTATGATTAATGCAAAACATATTTTCCTAAAAGAGGAATTGCTGTCACACTTCTGTAATCTCAATCAATTATGGATACTTCAAAAAGGACAATGAGCTTACATTTAATCACTATAAAAGATTAAAGGAAAGGTTATGTTACGTGCTTTGGATATATAAGGATATGGGCATATAACTTTCATTGGGACTAAACCTTCTTTTGAGGGAAACTGGTAGGTAATTTACATATAAAGACACAATTTCACAACTATTTTTGGTTTGTCTCCTGATGGAGTCTTTAAAATCTAATAGGATGCTAATTCATTAACAGTTTTGTGCATGTGCCTGTATGTTTTGCCTACCATACAGATTTCTATAAGGTGGAGAAAGAAGAAAAGCTTTCCATTTCTTGCAATCTGCCATAGACTGGAATTAGAAAAGAAAAAAGTAGTAAGGCAGATATATGATAAATCTTTAAATATGATTCATTTAAGTTATTTCCACTTCATTGCTCCTTATCCTTTCATATGTTAATGCTTTCATGATTGCACCCAGCAAAACCAAACTAAACTTTTTTCCTTTTGAAGAAATGACAGTATGAGTGAACTTCAGCGCAGGAAAAACCTGTAGTCTAAGAAAAATTTCCATCATCTTTTATTGATGGATTAAATAGAATCATGAACACAGGAGAGGATGCCTTCCGTTTGTAAACTGGTTTTAGTTCGCTTGCTAACAAAATTATTGATGCATCTGGAACTTCTACATGAAGTTCAATGAAATGCAAACAAACCCAAGAAGTTTTAGCCAAGAAGCACATACATGCATAAATGACATGCACAGCGATAACACAGGATCCCGTTCCAGGTGAGGGTTTCACTGTGCCATGCCCAGACCCAGGCTGAAAAGATATTCAATGCTTCAAGAAACCTTTCAAGCTGGTTAGAAGTTGCACAAGTTTTTATCTCTTATGGCAGAAACTGAGTGACCTCAACTAGACAGAAGGCCTCACCTCCACCTCTAACAAAGCTTTATGCAACCTCTAGAAACATATCATCATCTCTATGAGCATGTTCAAAGTCAATCTCCTCATCACCTCTGATACTAATTTCACCTTGTGGTTTGCTCCCTCTAAAATCAAACCACCCAGGAGCCTGATAGTCTTGCTAAGACACGGGCAACTGGAATTATCCTCCATCTGGCTGCAATACAGTCAGCTGCAGTAAGAGCGAAGATGTGTTCTATCTTTTTGTTCCAGGTCTCTCATAACGGTCACTGAATGAGTCCTACAATGCAGTTAAATACCATTATTGCGTTGTTTCAGATTTAGAAAAAGGCATGTAAAAAACCCCTGCCCTTTAGAAGTGGCTCCTATTTTGATGCTTAGACGCTCTGAATGGCCTCTGGAGACTCCAGTGAATTTGTACAGATCACCTATGTTGCTGATTGAAGTACTCAGATTAAATGCCTAAAATTGGGATGTCAGTATTCCCTCTTGGAGATCAAGTTTCAAAGGTACTGCCCAGCATTGTAGAAGTTTATCCAGGTGACACCGTCAAATAAATCAGGAAAAGCAGACAGTGTTTACATGGGCACATCTAAACTATGGTGTCTGGGAAATTTTCCCAGCTCCTACTCTGGATGTATACTCTGGCCACATACCAAATTAATGTCAGGGCAAGTGCTAAGTCCCACTGTCTCCTCTCCAGGTCCTGTTTTGAGCTGGAGGAAAACCTTGGTAACTCAGGAAACCCAAGTTATGCTCTAACACATAGAATGACCAGGATTGCAGCACAGCCCTGTGTGCTTTGGCACCAGTTGAATCATTTGGGACTCCACACTCATAGCAAGTCGAAAAAACTCAGCACCGAGGGAGCTTATAAATGTCTTTAATGACCCAGCCACCTCTGCTCTGTCATTTTGCAACCTTATCCTCCAGAATGTACATTATTATTGTTTTTTAACTATTAATACCTGTCACCCCCATTTAAGGATCAAACTTTTGGGGTCTGGTGAAGGCTGCAGCTCCTCCTTCTTACACACAGAAGCTCCCAGGCAATCTCAGCAAGTAGCCCTGCCCTGTGCTGAGGCCAGCTCTGTTTCTCTGGCACTTTTGTTTCTAGTGTCAACAGGGGATGAGACCAGTGCCAAAGTGCATGACTCGTGGAGGAAATGGTCCATAACAAGTCCCTCACACTGCCCATTACAAGGTCAGCCATTTGTCTCACTGTTCAATACTTTCCTGGCAACTGATGCCTCCATCCATAGCGTGTCTGGTAATAAACAAAGCATCCTGCTAGCAGCTCTTTCATGCTGACTACCTACAGTCTGATACTCATTCAAAAAAAGCTTTCCTGTATGCAACCTTAATGGATAAAGCAATCAATACAAACAAAATCAGACACTATCCAAATTTTTTCCTTCACTAAGTGGAGTCTGAATCTTAGGTTGTTGTCTGAGCTGTTCCCTCGGTCCAGAATAACTAAAGACAACATGGATATTTACAATCCGCCACAACACTTCTAACCTAATTGCGACATGCGAGTAATTGCCTCAACTCAGTTTATTGCCTGGCAAAAAGAATCTCACTGTGGAAAACCAATGTGGTGCTGTAGTGCTGCAGACCATCAGAGGGACACAGGACAGCCTTTGAAACCAGTATTTCAGGTGTCAGATCTCACTTTATAGCAAACCAATGAACCACAGATCAAGAATTCAGAGACCTAGCAAAACCGCCTTTCAATATCTGTTCAGAAAGAGATGAAGCCAAACAGCTACATGCGCTTGCTTTCTATCAGGGTTCTCATTATGCTTTCATGCCACCAGTAAGAATAGAAAAGGAGCTGAAATACAGGCTTTTGCTGGAGGTTCTGGGTTGTGTTGATCCACCTGTTGCAGAGAAGTAGAGTACATTCCCAGTTATTCATGTTTGAACGTACTGTCTTCCATGCTATATTTCACCATGAACACGTTCCCCACAAAGGAAGAGTGGTGAAAAGATGAGGTGACCTAGATAAACTCATGAATATCAGGTTCTCAAATGCCTGTAAGAGCACCACCATCAAAATCTGGGACAAATACTAATAGACTATTTAATATTTTTTCACTCAAAAGGTTCTTACTTAAGAGTTTTCAGCCTGCTTCACCCTGCAATACATATCAATGTCACAATCACCAGGGGACACTGAGAAGTTCAATTTTCTGTCTCATGCAAAATCATGAACACGTACAGAATCCTGCACTGAGGACAAACCTTTGGGATGCCTCGTGGCCAGATGGACCCAGGGCTCAGCTCCCTGCTGCTCCCTGCTACATTGCTGCACCTCTGTAGGCTCTTTGGCAAGCTCTTTCACCTCTGTATGTCTGTCTTTACCCTTAAAGCTTTTGTTTGCTGCCTCCATTTGGTCTGGAAGTTTTTCAAGACAGAAACCACTTATGCCAGAATGGTGTTTCACTCTCAACACCAAAAATGACCTAGAGATGTTTGCCAGTTACGATACACAGTTCTCTGTATTTTAAAGCTTTTCCTCGCTAGTATTTAGACACTGATTACATGCTGAACAGGTCTGAAAAACTTAACAGAAGGGGAGGTTAACCCCATCACAGCACTATCCCCAGCACAAGCGTGTGAGCCCGGCAGGGCAACAGAGGAGGCAGGAGCTGCGTTTTGCAGAGGGCGCGGGAGTTATAATCTTACAGATTTATGGGACACTAACTGCCTTGTGAGGCAGTAATGACTTCCCACAGAGGTCATCACAGACACTATTTATCAGTCTGCTTTGAGCAAATCCCATTAATAAATAGGTGGCTGCAATGTTTATTAAGAAAGCCATGAGCCACATGACAGAGCCGTAACATTACAATTTCAGTTCTACTGGACGGCCTACGAGTACAGGGAACTCAATGAAGTAGGTATTCCCCAGAGAGGAATATTAATTAACTAAAATAGAGAGAGAGATGCACTGAGAGATTGGCACAGTTTAAACCGTGCTCTGCACTGCTTGAATTACTTCCACGTGATCACACTTTATACTTACCTCTCCATACATTGATCTCTGAGACTAGATTTTATCTCCTTATCTTCTCTTTGTCCATCTAACACATAAGAAAGATTTATAGCACATTACATAGGGTGAACCTGGGAAAAACCAGTTACCATGGCAACCCAGTATTTCTTTTCCATATATATCTGAAGTACTGAAGCAGAGGAAGGCCAGAACTCCACACCAACTTCAAAGTTGCTCTTTGTTCCTATTACAGTGTTTTAAAGCAATCAAAATATTTTACTGCCATTGAGCAATCATACTAAATATGTCTTTATAAACCCTTTAAGAAAACACAGCCTTCATGGTCAGTCATTGCAGAGCACCAGTGCAGTCGTAGCTTGCCACACATCAAACACGTTATGACAAAAGAAGGATCTCAGGAGATGCCCCAACCATGCACACCTGTGAAGAAGCACGTGAAAGTGCAATAGGTCACTGCATGCCACCACAGGAATTCAGTATTACAGGGCAATTTGGCAATATTAAGATACTTCATGGTCAGATTCCTACATGTTCCTGTACTGGATCACAAACCTTGACCGACAAAGATGAATCATAGTTGTTTTTCTAAAGGTATAAAAACAGAGGCTCCATTTCAGTGAACCAGCACTGTGCCTTTGCCCTGCCATTTATCACAGGCTACTTTATGTTCACGTACATAAGCTCCACTGCCCCTAAATTTATTATTTCCCAGCAAACTGCCTTTTAATCCAGGGCACTGTCCCATTTGCATTGACATCAGGCAGCTTTACTGCAGAAGTCACCAGCGGATACCCTGGGGTCAGACTGCTTGACACAAACCCTCGAGTCCCCTCATGCCCCTACAATTAACCATGGGCTACACACAGGGAAGAGGTGAGCAGAACTGGGGTCTTGTCTGCACTGTGGAGTGGAGACTCTCCGTAAGCAAAACTTTTCTGCCCAGGGTGGGCAGGATCTGTGGCCCACACACCCACCCTACAGTGCCCAACAGATGTGCACCAATGTGGCCTAAACATCTGCTAGGGCCATTTGCCCAGACCTTCTGATATAAAGTATTTCTTGAGGAGAAAAAAAAAAACAATCCAGGAGGGAAAAAAAGAGTGTATTTCCAAGGAAAACCAGATACATGGTAGACCTACAAATAGTGAAAGAGTAACCTCTTTTTCTCTCCTTTTTTCATATAGGAAACACTGGCATAAACAGTTTTCATGTTTATGAAACACGTTTAAACAGATACATGACTCACCTTGGAGAGTGGAGACCCAAATTTCTAATTATGACTGGGAAACAGTCAATTTATAATTTTTACAGTGTCCTTCAGCAATATGACACTGGCATCTCCATTTCTCCATGAAGCATTACCATACAGCAGCAACGTTGTGCCAGCCGAGCATCTGAGCAGATCGACTAGGACAGGCCTAAGCAGCCATCCCTACTGCTTCATATCCTGATATTGCTTTTTCTTTTCCTTATTGCAGTGTATTTTCCACAGGGCCGGAGCTCCTGCCAATGGCCACTGCTGCGCAGCTCTCACATCTTCTCATCCCCGTGGTGGGACACCAGCTGAGCTCCTGTGCACACCATGCTTGTCCTGAACTCCCTTCCAAGTGAAATCACTAAGCCTTTTTTTATTATTAGTAAGGGCTGAATTTCCTGTGGTGCTGGTAATGTGGAAACACAGTCTCTGTTTCACAACATTAAAAACACATTTTCCAATCAGAATGGGGCAGAAAGAAAGAGAGAAGTAGTGGGATACACATGCATCCCACTGAAGACAGCTGAGCCTCAGAAAGTCACAAGTAAACATGGGGACACTGCTGCCTCAGGTAGAAAAAACAGTGCTTTTTCTGGGCTATAATATACATTGGCTGGATATAGCAAATACTTGGTTTGCTATGTAAACTGTGAGGTGACTGACTGCTTTTTCACCTGCTGAAGTGCTCCTGCAGTGATGTGCTACAGCACCTTGTGTACAGATGGGAACCAAAGCTCGGGCACTTTCTTCTCCAGTTATTGAGGGAGTCTAATAGTTTTCCCAGTGAACCCGGCAGTAACGTGGTGTTATTAAGCGGAGGCCCACTGCTGATCTCAGTAAGACTGGTATCAGAGCAGAGTCGTTCCTTTTTACTGCAGAAATCAGACTTAATTTTATTTAGGGAAGCAGCATGATCTCATAGGTAAGGCATCAGGAGATCTGGGTTGTGTTTGCCGCCATGCCATGTGATCATAGGCAAAACATGCAAGTGCTCTGTGCTTTCCCTTTTGTTTTTTTATTCATCTGCTGTGTGCTGGAAATGATCATTATTTACTGCCACTGAGTGCTCTGAGATCAAGGAATGATAAACCCTAAAGAAACGCTAAGTGTTACCAATGAAGTGTGCGATTTTCATATGATTAGAATGATATAAATCAGGACTAACTCCACTGTCACCGACGTAATGCAAAATCAAGCCCGAGGTGATCTAAATTGGTAGTAAAGTTCCTGGGAACAGCATATGACCCAGTGAAAGCACAGCTCAGTACTCACCACACGAATGATGTAATGGTATCATAGGCTTTGACGTTGAAGACAAAGAGCCATAGAACAAAAAAGAAAATTCATCTTATTTTGTTCATATTGTGTCAATTTTCATTTCCTTTTACAATTGCATTCTCTGGCAGACATATTCTACTTCTTTCTGTTCCTCTAAGCTTCATCTTGGTCTTACGGCCCCTTTCCTCCCTCCCCTTTCTAAATTCATGCTGTGCGTAAAATTGTCTCACTCATTTGGAGTAAGATTTACTCTTTTTGGCCCAGTGCTCTGCTGCATTGTAGGCCACCGGTCCTAAAGCAGGAAGATTTAGCACGTGTTTCATAAAATATTTCAACTCTTAGTTCATGTTTTTATTCTTTTCCATTTCTTTTATTTTTCCTTTTTATGGAATTTCATCAACACCACAGCACTGGTACCTGGGCTCTAAAACCAGCTGATTCAACAATGTGAGACCCCATCTCGCTCATGATAGTACATGCAAAAGATAATTCTCTATCAGGTTTGTTCCTCATTAGGCTGAATTCTATAAGAAAGTCAGAAACTGAATGAGCATTGTTGCCTGTACCTTGAATCTAATTTAATCCTCAGAGTAGCATCGTTATATCTATTATTAATAACCAAATCCCAGCATTGTATCACATTGGTGTTCTGAACACTTAAAAGACAAAAGACAACAGAAACATTTATGTATCGGACATTTCAGATCTTGGACATTTAAGACAAGTCTATCACAAGAAATGCCTTTTGCACTGAAAAAACCTCATAATTCTTGGGAAAATCAGTTTTCAGAAAGAAAGAAGCCACTGCTTAGAATCAATATTGTTCATAAGACAGGAAATAAGGTAATACGAGGTGCATTTCTGGGCCTCTGGTCACCAGTAAGTACCCACTTTTCCCCGAGGGGATGAGAAACTTGAAATGGAGGGAAGGAATATTAGATAAAAGAGATTATGGCAATTCTGGCTAGTTATGATTCTTAAACACCTCAAGCTACGCTGACTGTTGCAAACATCCTGGAAATGGTTATTATTAGGATTACAGCTATGATGGGGGGACTCCAGTTGCAGTTCTTTACTTCCATTAAATTGCAAAAGGCTTTTTGAAAGCCACAGTTTTCTGTTAAAATTTGATGGCAAAGTAGCTACTGCAATACCTGTAAGTTATCTCAGTTCTATTATGTATTTCCCTTTAACAGCTATAGAGCTTTGTAGGATCAAAGGCAGCTCTTCCTATCTTTCTAGAGAGTGAAAGGTAATTGAGAGCTGCAGAACAGACACATCTTCCATCAGCCGTAACCTCCAACAGGATGGTGGGACGTGATCTCTGCAAGAGAACTGCCAGGTCCACAGCAGGATTCAGCACAAGCTCTATAAGCCAGACTAGTGTCAAATGCATTAATAGACCCGGCTTAGAGAAAAAAAACAGGTCTTTAATTCTTGGGTGTGTATCTCACTTACTGCCAGCCTAAACATAGGAGAGATTGAAATACCCTTTTAGTGAAAAGAGGTTTAAAATCCTCCCAGTTTTCTATTTTGAGTAGCAAGTTCACTCACCCAGATGGAAGAAATGAGCTAGAAGGCTCTGCTTATATAGCCAGGTAGCATTACTGACAACAAATAAAAAACACTTTAAAATATTGCAAGTAAAGTTGTTCTGCTTGATTTTGAAAAAGAATCAAAAGTATTTCCACCTTGCCACTGCCAAGTCAAATTTGGCCTACAACAAAAAAAATCAAACTCTTAATAAAACCAGAAAGCGTAGGTACGTTCCCTTAACCAAAAATGATGGAGCTGTTACAGCTCAGCAATTTACTGCCCATCCACTGAGTTGCAACAACTGTGTGTGCACTCTAAGCCCACTTCAGTACTGAAATAAAACACATTTGCTGAACATGTGCTTCAGGGGATATCTGCAGCTGTTTCACAGAGGTTTAAACCCACCACGTTAGTGACTGGAGTAAGCTAAGAGCACACTAACAGTAAATTCGCATGTTTTGCCCAATAAACTAAAATTCGTTAAGCCACAGCTATTTGACCGCTTCCAACCATGCAAACTCACCATTACTCCGATACCTGAAAGACTAGGCGCTCACAGTGACACCAGCTCAAATTAAAACTGGTGCTGATTCAGAAAGAAACAGTCGAAACTGACAGTCATAGACAGACCAAAAGCTTTTGAGAGAGCTGCCCTACGGGATACGCAGCATAATCAGACACTGAAGCCAGATTTATAGGGTCATGTCAATCACAGTTCTTTAGGTTTCTTTTAAATACATATATCTGAAAATTTGGACACAAAACATGGTTCTGCATATATTTTTAGAAATGAATGGTCCACTTTGTGGTATTTCTTAAAGCTCCTGTATGCAAATCTGCATGTTAATAATTTCTGAATCACTCTCTGGAATACTATACATAGGATAAATATTTAATTCCTTGCACTGACATTACAGGTTGATTATTTTTATATTCCTACCACATTATTAAAGCCACGAACAGTGGGGAACAGACTGAAATAATCAATTATATTTGATCATTCTCGGCCATGGCCACTGCAAGGATAAATTTGCCAAAGGAAAGGAAAACGTGACAATTCAAGAAGGTGACAAAGAGCTTGAGAAACTTGTTCATTTGGCATTATGTGACAGCGGCGACATGTGCTGCCTCCTGTCTACGTGGAGAAAGACCTTCCAACAGACTTTAGGAAACTTTTCTGTGTTCTCAAAGCATCTGAGTGGAGAAGCACGGACACTGGAAGAGAAATCAATTTTTTTCAACACCAATAAGGAAAATACTTTAGCCATGGGCATTTATCAAATTATCACTGGACATTTGAAGCACAATTATGACCTTTTCCAGTGAATTCACAGGGATAAAGTCTGGAGCGGGCGAGAGGAGCCCAACGCATAGGCAGGGATGAAAGACCCAGGGACAGGTAGGTTTCTCTTCCAGCAAACATCCAGGAGGTCTGACAGCAAAGCTCTGCTTCTCCTGCTCTGCGCAGATCCCATCCCTAAGAAGGAAGTGTTTGCAGAAATGTGGTTCCACAGGAACTTTGCATAAATCCCCTCCCTCCAAGCCCTGCCATCACAACTTTGGACTGTCCCGGTCACAGAGACCAACTGCCCAGACACCACAAGTCCCAGACACCAACTGCCTTCAAAATCTCTCATGCCCATGGTGCCCCGGGGTCCCACTGCCACCGCTCGGCCACCTGCCCTCTGCAACCGGAGCAGCAAACTGCCAGTTCTTCTTCCAGCTCTTTTCAGTCCAGTGAGCCAGAGCTGTGCTCATAGTGATTTTTCCATCATTGTCAATTTGCAGATTATCTGACTGCATTTGATCTAGACAGAGAGAAGAAACTAATAATATAGCACAGCACTTAGGAACACTAATTGCAAATTACTCTTAAATAATATATCAGCCCTCTCTTAATTATGGCATCTTTCACTTTCCTCAGAAAAGTGCAGCATCTGCTAATGCATTTTTCCAATTATTAGTATGAAGTTGCAGAGAAAAGGTAAAGTAGTGGCACTTTTGTATCTTGACCTGCTCGCAGCCTATGTTTCCCTGAATGGCCATAAAGCTTTTTTATTTTTTCCTTTCTGACTTAAAAAAATTCATTCTTAAGATACATTTCTTGAACCAAGACTCACTCACTAACACACGTTTCTGAAGGAAAGGGTACACCAGAAACCTGGTTTGCCTGAATAAGTAACTAAATCTTGTATTTCACATTCATTTCCAAAGGCTTTCAAGGCTGAACCACTGTAAATTCTGCAAATTTCATCTTTCTACTTGCTTTATGCCACCAAAATCCTTGCTGAAATTTTCTCCATTTAATCTTCCATTTTCCTCAGTGCTTGTATGAGGGATTGTCAGATGCTGAAGCACATGCTGCCATCCCAGTTCTACACACACCCATCAACAGAGATTTACAAAGGGCATCTATGACTCTGAGCTCTTTAATGTCCTCTTGTCGAAGATGAGGATGTCCACGACAAATCCTCAGCAGTGGTGAGCCCTAAGCATTTGCACTGCTTCCTGGCTCTGGCATTGAAAACCAAGCACACGACTCATTAGCTTCTGCACCCAAAGCAAATTGCCACCTGGAAAAACATTAAGAAAAATTATTTTCCCAGCACTATCCACTATGTCAGTGGTAGAGCTGGAATCTGAGCTCAGCTCTTGATTCAGTCCCCTGTTACTACTTCTTAGGAGCACTGCGCTCTAAGACCTCTAATTTGAATTTTTAAATGACTCAGAACATTAACAACTAGACCTGTTCATTTTTTTCTTTGTCTAAGATTTCCATGAGGATCCAAATAAATCATGTTTAGTGCCTAGACCTGACATGTAAATTAAAATGCAGCTCTAGACCTACTACTACCTAGAAGCAACACAGTCTCACTACAGGATCTTCAGGTGGCTGTATTTAGCCGGTCAGCTGTCTCACCTGCAGCCCCATGACGGTATCACCAAACTAATAATCTAAATGAGACACCCCTCTTGCTCCAGCCAATTAATCACCTACCTTTATCTGTCAGGTGCAGGCTTGAGATTATTGCTCTAAGCCATCAGTTTTCTTTACCTCAGAGAAAATTAACAACTAATAATCAAAGGAAAAGAAAAGAAAAAAACCCAATCTCAACCTCAGTGAAAATCAGCACAGGTCTTTAAAGAGATTTTTCAGCCTGTACTGCACAGGACGTGCATCCTCTTACTGACAAAAACCAAAGATGGGCTTTTAGGTTCTCTAGGATGTGTTGGCCTGTGAATCTTCTTGCCCTAACATAACCTAGAGCTGAACAAAGGGTAATTTATTTTCTTTTGTTTGAGTTCATCATTGGACGGAAAACCTTTTCAAATTTCACAGGAAAATGAGCAGAGTCAAAATGTCTGTTCCAAGGTAGAGAAGGTGAGAGTTTTGATGGATACCTTCTTTCACCTTCTTTTCAGAAACAACCAGGGTCTACACTGGTTCCCAAATCCTTCCTTTAGAAAACATCCCCGAGATCAGTACGTTACCACAAAACATTTCCCTAACACAGCTGCAGCCCCAGCAAAGCCACTCTTCCTGGGCATCCTCGATTTTCCCTGTCACTGGCAGAGCAAGCCTGTTCTTGCATTTCCTCAGAGAATGCAAAATAGGAAACAGCCCTCACAGATAATGAAATAGAAAATCTGGCAGATTTTCTGACACGCTGCTACCTGCCTACAAATACAAAGCATTTTGCTTGACAGTCAGCTAAAGCACCAGGACCCCTGCCTGGGTTTGGGTTAGTCTCCTGCAAGACTTTAAACAATTGTTTATGATTAGATCGGCATTACACTGCTCGGTTAGTCTCATCCAAGAGACATGGCACCCACATCAATCTTTGATGACTCAAGTAGAAATCCCACCCCTTTCCCAGCAGCACTGTGCATGCTTCTACTAGGTTTTTCGTTTAAGCAGTGCCCAGCCCATTTCTGGGTATTTTGACTGGCAATCCCGTAGATCCAGGTATTAACAGCCAGGCTATTAGGTGGTGCTGCTCAGCTGCACTCATAGCTACTTCCACAGGATTTCCACTTGTTCCAGACAACGATTTTAACACTGACAGACCTAGCATGGGGTCTACTAACCCCACTGTATCCAAGCAGGTAAAAATGAACAACTTTCCTCTCTTCCCAGCAGCAGTAACAGCTGAAGTGTTAAGAGCGTACTGAGGGCAATGCTCTTTTTAACAGCACTTGGCACAATTAAGCTTTATTAATTCAGAGCTGTTATTTTACAGCTTCATTTGTTTCTGCCAATTTTATGTTTTGAAGGGCGGAGAAAACATGAAGGAATAACAATTTAAGTGGAGCTCAGCAGATGGAGAACAAGTATTCTCTCCATCACTTCTGAAAACAGAAGCCTTCCGCCTCCCAGGGATCCCTTTCCAAAACAAGGGAAAAAGAAACACTTCAGCAGTTACCAGAACATTTGAACCATCACAGCCAAGTATGTTTCTTTGCAGTGTTGCACAGGGAGATGTAGCTGGGAAGAAGACAGGCACCTCAGCAGCACCATGAATGGTGGTGGGTAGTCGGCGTAGCGAACTGCACCACTAGAGACCCAGGCTCCATGCAAAATTAGCACTTTTCAGCCTCTCTTTTTCCTAACACTCTGGATGTAACAGGGGGAAAGCTGCAGGAAAACGTGACTCTAACATGCCAAGTTGCCACCAAGTGTGTGAGCTGTTTGTGTTCCTACTTTTCTGTGCATGGCTCTTCTCCACTCCACATATCTGGCAGCAATTTGCCTCTGCACCAAGGAGCAGGACAAAAGCCACTCTCCTCCAGGTATAAAGCATACAAAGCTGACACAGACTCGCGCCTCGTGACTAAGCCCTGGCACAGACAGACTGCACTGCAATTAAAGGATCATACGGCTCATGAGACGAAAAAGATAAAGACCTGTTTGTAAGGCACGTGTCACAGGTTGCGGGAAGCTACGTTGCTGCCCAAGCTGGAGAAGGAGAGTGAATCACTAGTTCAAAGCACAGGAAACAAAAAAGAGTTTAAAAATCACATCACTCTGAAATGGTCCAAAGGAGGAAACATGCTGTTGCTAATGGGGGATATCGTTGGTTTGCAACTCAAGGGCAGAGCTGCAGCAGCCCCATCACAGTCAATGTCATTAGGGCATGTCGGACCTGTAGGTCCTGGTGGAAACCCCCACATAGGAACTGCTCCAGCACATGATGGTGGGACAGGAAACACAGCAAGCAATAACCACCCCAGGGACAGACACAGAATGTACAGAAAGGGGATGGCAAACTCAACAGTCCGCCACCCACTACCTCCCTAAAAACAGAGAAGCAGAACACGGTGCAGGATCCTGCCTGGTGGATTTTTGTTTTTCACTCTGCTCCTCAGCTCACTGCACAAAGCGCTCACATACCACACTAATGAGTGTAGTATACAAATGCCTCCAGAGGTAGATTAGATTAGAGACAGCCAAACAAGAACGCCACAGCTAAAGGGATAATCGGAGCTCCCCTCCGCAGGGAAAGGGCAAGTCTCGGCACTTCTCTCTCCTTCAAATCACTTCTAAAAATAAACGCGGGACACAGATCCAGGCCTGATGGCATGACAAGAGTTAAACTGCAGCACTGGGGGCCCTTCACACCTCGTGCACCTAGAGAACTGATCTGCTCAGAGGACAGGTACGCCTGTAAATATTTCTCTGGCATCCTCCACTATGGGCAGTGGTCAGGTCCTGGTCAGGATGCTGCATCAGCTCACACTACCATCCTCCATTTCAGATCCCGACTTTTCCTTTTTCCTGGGGGGAGCAACTTTTTTTTTTTTTCCACCCCAGTTTTCAGTAGAACAAGACAGCATAGGCTTGATAAGTTTCACTCAGAGCTCATTATCCCATGATTTAAAATCTACCCTTCCTCGCACCATCACCTTGGTATCACCTAGGAAGGCAGGACCCAAACTTTCCCATCAGCTGAGGCTAGGGGAATGCAAAAAACTTGTCTGATTCCACTTCAAATGAATTGTAGCAAACACATTTTTTCCTTTCTATGTAAGAGCACAAGAAAAATCAATGTTACAGCTAATACACCCTTTCATGGGACCAGAGTAATCAGTAGTAGATGTCTGCACTGCAAAATAATACTTGGCAAACCTGCAGTGCTTCAGGGTCAACAGAGAGATGTCATTCCTTCCTACATAAAATCATTAACACTGACGCCACAGATATGCTACTCGTAATGCTGGGTAAATATCCCAGAAAGATTAATAACATTTTCATTGAACTCTCTATTTAAAGGAATATAGAAGCACCATTTCATCCCTAAGCTGATAATAGGGTCCACGTGTGAAAACAATAAAATAATAAAAGCGACATGAATAAGATTTCAATGGAAAAAGCTTTACCCAAGGAAAAGTTTCTACATCAAAGAAGTCACATAATCTGACAATATTTTCTTCTGCAAAACTGGATAAAGTTACTTAACGATTTAAACAAGATACAGTATTATAACTTTTATTAGTCCCTAAGGAGCTACAACTAAGCTGCAGGGGAAAATTACCTTCCTTATCCTGATAGGAAATCTAAGGTAATCGTTATTTTTTGCTGGTTTGCATGATCATGACAACAAATGCAAATAAATAACTGATTTTCAAAAATTACAATTGTAAACATTAGTGGGTATGGTACAAATGTACTCAGGAGTTAAAGTGTGCAAGGACCTGACCAGTTTTCCAAATCAATGGGAGTAGGAGGTCCAACCTCTGTCATGCTCCTGGCACTGCTGTTGTGTTCCTTGACCAGCAGCTCATGCCAGGAGCATTGCCAAGAGGCACAGGACATCAGGGAGAGCAAGATACTTCTCCAGCAGGATCTATCTGGACTCATGAAGTAATGAGGGATCTTTCTAATGGGAAGAGCTTCAAGTGGGCCAGCTCTCCTCAGAGCAACTAAGCACTAACTGAATTCTTCTATTCCAAGAGGCAGCAGAGAAAACTAATGGACTTTCCCTGCCTGCTTAAACAAGTGATATACACAGCTTTTAAAGGATAATTATCAGTAATAATATGTGCAATGAGCAGCTCAACTGCTGTCAAGTGAGAGGCATTCTTGTCTCTCTGTTGGGCAGTTGGATTTTCTCCACTGTGTCTTACACTTATACCAGTAGCAGAGACCTGAAAGCAGTACTGGTGTTGCCATTTTAGTAACAGTGAACTACACAGTAATTTGGTCACTAGTGAAGAAACCACTTACAAAACTAACCATGGATTTGCTACCATTTTGGTTACATTCTCAAGAAGTTTTCTTCTCTCCCATTTTTTCACTCACTCAATCCTTGCCACAGTCAGTATTTTGTTCAGTGGGGTATGTACACGCATGGCATCTG
This sequence comes from Pterocles gutturalis, assembly GCF_000699245.1. NCBI lineage: Eukaryota > Metazoa > Chordata > Aves > Pterocliformes > Pteroclidae > Pterocles > Pterocles gutturalis. Next base: position 81,870 of record NW_010130592.1, on the reverse strand, counting down.
AGGACAACCTTTATCTATCTCCTGAGTTTTCCAGGTCCCCCAGACAATGTAACTAAGGATTTCCAGGTTAAACATCTGTCAGGAGGAGACGTAAGACAACAGTAACTTGACAAGAACAGAAATTGGTGTATTAGGACCACAAGCATATTTGTAAAGTGAACATGCTGTCATATCATCCCTACAGAACTGGAAAGATCTTGCTGGTTCTTTTAAGCATAGATGTTACAGCTCTCCCTTGGCTCTCTGAATATATGTAGTCCTGGTCATAATTACATGCATCTGTTAGATATTATTTATAATTCAATGACAAGAGATAGATTTCATTTTTGTTTGGTCACTGCTGCTCTGTATGTTTGTGCTGCATACAGCACAGCTTTACTTTGCCAATCAAAATCTGGTATCTGACATCCCTATGGTCAAAAACACTTCAATTTTTTTTTAATCCTTCAAAAGCTTTTTTTTTTTTTATCCACAGTGCTCAAAATTCCTTCTTCTGTTTCTTTTTCGACTAACTTCCTGATCCTAATGCTTATACTACACTATCACTAAAGTATCTGAGTAGGAAAGGAGCCAGGGCAACTTACAGACAAACCGCTCCACTTCAGAGCTCAGCCACGCTCACCAGATCACTTAGGGGCCTTCTAGACAAGGTTCAGTTTCTCACACCAAAAATCAAGTTTCACCCTTACCCCTGTATAGGGTGACAGCACTTAGCGGGCAGTGCAGGGAAGTATCAGGATTTGGTTTAGAAGGAGCATAAAATGTTTATTTGTGAGCACCACATCAGGAAAGTGACTCTGAATCCTCTCCGTGTTTGAGCCATCTGCCTCATTACTGAGTGAGGGGCCAAACCAGGAGGACTTTGGGCATAGATCAGAACACCTTGTCTGCAAGAAACTGACTACAAGCAATCACTTTAGTCTCAAATTATAGATATTAATAGTAGCAAAAAAAAATTACGCTGTATTGCCACAAGACCAGTAGACAACTGGAAACTTTGTATGTCTAAAAAGAGAGCTAAGACAAAAAATATGTCAATGAATTACAGCTGGGTTTACTTTCTTCCTCTTTTGTTACTGAGCAACCTATTGAAACTGCCTCTACTTCTAGTTTTGCTCATTCTAAGTTCGTGATGCATAAATCAAAAATATGGGAGATTTATTATTTCATTTGTTCCTGAAGGAAAGACAGCAAACAAGGCATGTCCATAGGTGGATTGCTGGGTAAATGACAAGCAGAGTATATCTAACTCTGGGAAATCCAGCTATGCTAGCCAAAATTATTTACCTTGATCTTAGTCAGTAAATATTGCATCAAAATTCAGAACAAGAAAAAGAAAGTTTGTACATGAGATTTATGTTTCACTCTGTGATTCACATTATAAGTGCTTTGATTAAATATTTATTCTAATATCCACTCGGTTTAAGAATTACACCAATCTGTCTGTACGTATCTATACAGAAGCTCTTAAGAAATCTTATTAATGGTCCAGAAATGCATTATCAACTTTTTAGTTTTATTCTAAAACCACTTTTTGTTCTTTATTGCTAAAATACCTGCTGATATAATTTATTCCTTGCCACCAGTGGGCTATTGATCTTCACAGCTGTTGCTCATGGGCTAAATCAAGAGAGGTTTCCATAAAAAGAGAATGCGACTTCTCAGACTTTCCAAATACCTTCAGAAGCAGAAGTTCAGTAGAGTGAACATTAAAGGAGAACTTTTAGAAGGTTGTAGGTAAGCTCTGCTGATTCACTGTGCTCTTTGATACACTGCCAATTCTTCAAAAAGCTAAACTTCATCCCTCTGATAGCTCAGTTAACAACATACTCTTTCTGCTAGAGGGAATGATTATGATAGCATGGCTTTTCTCAGATTGAAATCAGCCCAAAAGTACATGTTATTTTCCTGAGAAGACAAGGAGATCCGCAACATTTACATGAAAATGGGCCTGAATATATAAAAACAGCAGGTGATGTTGAGAGACATTTAAGAAGACTTGCTCTTAAAATTGTTTATGGCTCAGCCTCTGAAAATGAGCTCAAGTTATGCATTCCACTGTCATTAGTCATATAATCAAACAGAAGCCACAAGTTACGATTGAATGGGTTGATTATTTGTAGCTGACAACCACTTGTAAGTGGAGCTGCGGAACTTTGTTATCTCTAGCACTGTTTGATAGACAGAGTTACACAGTCCTCACCTTTACTTTTCTCCCTCTGAATGAATTTAGAAGGTTATCTACCTCTGTTAAGTACTGTAAAGTTGACAGACAAAAGGCACTACAGGTATTCCCATTGTGTTGCTGTTTATTAATTAATGTAAAAAGGAACAATTGTGTATTTTTTCATTTAGGAACACAATGAGCAGCCTGTGAAAGAGCTTCAAACTTCACCTCTGCTGATTTGAGAGAGGAAATATCATATTATTAAATATGAAAATGGCAAGCACATGATGATTCTGTTGGTCTGTCTTTTCAGAATCTATCAGTAGACCTGCATAGATGGTCAGAAGTTATACGTAATGAAAAATATTCAACATCTCTTATGTGCTTTTACTGCAACTTCTGTCAAGGTTCTTTCAGCCAGCCAGCTAACACTATCTGCTAACAGTGATTTAAATTCACAAGCTCAACCCTTCTTTCAGCTCAGGAATGGTGTGCAAAATGAATGAGACTTGCAAAATGAATGAGATTTGTCTTGCTTTTTTTCGCCATTATTTCTCGGCAATGGGTAGAGGACTTAAATTCCCCAGATCACCAGATCAAGTATCAGTACAGATATATCAGTATCATTATATCAGTACAGATATATCAGTATCATTATATCAGTACAGATGCTATGGGCTTCTGAATTCTTAAAAAAAAGAAAAGAAAAAAAAAGATAGGTTTCCAGTCTCAGTCATGTCACAGCCTGCCTCTGTGACCTTAAGCACCTCACTTCAGCATGCTTTTTCTTTTCATCAGTAAGACATATATAATAAATAGGCCTGAGTCAAAACAGGTTTTGAAACTCATCCTGAGAATTCTTTATGTCTAAAAGTACAAAGTCCAGAAAGTTGTCCCAATCAATTGTCTTATCAACCCCTTTAATTTTACTACTTAGGTATTTTCAGAAATAATCAAGCATAGATTTCTATGTTCTGAAGCAAGAAGAGACTGTCACAAGCACAGGAATGTTAGATCCACCACTTCAGACAAGTTGCAGAAACTTCTTAACAGTTCTTGAGAAATGAAGCTACATGCTGTGGTCACATTAGATCATTTACTTCAGAAAGACACTTAATCTTTATTGAAATATTCCAGGTAATTAAGAACTTCCCCACCCGCTGGTAAGCTACTGCAGATGCTATAACCCTGATCGCTAAAGTGTTACCCAGCTTTCGTGTTTCAATTTATCTCACTTCAGCTTCCAGATAGGGGATCTCAATATGCCTGTTCCTACTAATTAAAAAACTCTTTAATGTAGTACACTTTCCTTCAGGAATTCCTGGGTCATTTCTGAGCCTTGTTTTCACAAGAAGTCTTAAAGGTCACTACAGCAGTGGCCTCAAGGGTTGTGCTGTCTAGAAGCCCTTGAAGCTCCTTCTTGTACATTCATACACGCAAAGCCATGGTTGCTTTTGCCTGGCCAGACACAGTAACGCGTCCTGGCACAACCCCACTGCATACTGACAGGGCACAAATTGCCCTAACCTGCTTTCAAGTACTGGGTGGCATCCATGTCCTTGTCCAAGCAAACCCTTCTGCCAGCAAAGCCAGGTGATACGGCTTTAACCTCTGTTCCCAAAGAGAGAGGCTAATAAGGGAGAAGTCCATGTGGCTCTCCAGCCTACTTAGGGTATCTGTTAAGAACCATCATTCAGAAGATAATCTGTCTATACAATCCAGATTCCCTTTTCCCCTATTTCTCTGGTTCTGTGTTTTATCAAGCAAAGAAACTACAAAAATAATAGAAGATTATTTTACAGAAAATATACTCAGATATTTCTCTCAATTCATTGTGTTAGACCCCCTCCCAAATTTGTCTGCTCATGAAAGTTGGCAAAACCATAATTATGCAGCCGTATGCTCAGTATGTCAGTGCATCACGATTTGCAATGCATAGTTTCTTTACTCTGCTGTCCTGGTTGATTAAAAGGAGGGTTGAGTAGAGAATGGCACTACAGAGGAAATGCTGTCCCCAAATTCCTTCTCCTCAGGACAACCCCGCCTGTTGTCAGCTGTGAACAGGACAGCCAGGACACGAAACACGTATCCGTGTGAGCACCGTCACCCCCGTATGTGCAATCACACCAGACATCTTCCTTTTCAGCTTGATTTTATCAACTCATCAAGTGCTGACACATCAGTATTTCCCCCTCAGCAAGGAACAGACATGACAAACTGTCCCAAAGAACTAGGACTGTGTAGGACTGACCACTGTTTTCCCTTGACTGCCGTTCCTTACTGTGAATCATGCATGTGCAGAGTACTAAGGTTTCTCCATTGCTATGGGAACACAATACTATGCAGCTACTGCAGCCCACCTCCACACAATACCAGGGTTCACAGATGCCAGCCAAATACCTGAGCAAAGAAAGGTTTTCAAAAGTCAATGTGGTATTAGCATTTAAAAAGGAGAAAGGAAGGTTATTCTCTCTGAGCAGCTTGAGACTACTCCAAATTGGTACTCGGAATTGCTGCCGACCTGCTGCACTCAACAATTCGGCTTCCCCCTCACCAGAGATGTTCATAAAAAAGGCAAAGCCCTGGTAGTAGGAAAAGGCAAAAAGAAGCACCTAACTCTAGAGTAACACAAACATCGGTCATCCAAATGTGGCTGAATATTTGTGGTCAGCATCCAGCTATCTGTCACCCAGCATTTGGATCCTCTCTGCCATGAAACTACCCTCCCACAGACCTCCAGGACAGGCACACAGAGAGCATCCAGACATCTGGCTTCTACCTCAGGGTTGGTGTTATTCCTGTTCAAAGAGCTGAATATTTCCTCTTGGACCCACACGCTCAAATATCAGAAGAAAAATAAGGGTTTATTTCTCATCACTGGCTGGCACAACTTTTATGTAATCTGGAACAATAAACAAGAACACTTGCATGGGATTTGGCTTTTGTTAGGCAAGGATATTACTGGGATTCAATGGTTTTACTTCTGGTTTATTGGGCTATCCCACTTTAATAAGCCAGTTCTTACACAAACATATTTGCCTGTCAAGTGGTTAGATGAGGCATAAAAACTAAGTTGCAATATATTTTTTTTCAGCAGGAGGGGAAATAATTATTTCTCTTTGAACAAAACAAAACAAAAGACAAAAAAATCACCCAGGCATATTTCCAGGATCATCCTGAATCCATCACATTACCAATTAGTCAGAAAACATTGAGGGAGAAAGCAGATGATCACCTGGATGACAATTAAAAGCACTGTAAAGCTGCTCTCACTGAAACTTTTGTGCCTGGCTTTGCTGTGTTCCCAGCAGTGGTAGAAGCTGTAGGAATTTAGGGAATACAGGAGGAGCAGCCATAATTGCAGCCTTTGCTGAGCAACACCAGCCACACTCTCTGAAGACCAAGATCCTGGGCCCAGGGTCCAGCAGCATAGGAAGGGGAGGACCAGTCCATGATGGCTGGCCACAGCCCAGGATTTGCTTCTTGCTAAGGTAATAACCACCTATGGTTCCCGAAGTACCCCACTCCTGTACAGGCTGACTGAAACAAGAGTCATGTCTCTGTGCCATTCAAGCCATGCAGTACACGTACCTCGTGTTTGGTAGGTCACAGGACCCTCCATCTTCTCCTTTTGTCTATCATTACAAGTATTTACAGGATGCTTGCAAGCCACGGAAACTGTTACCCCAAGACATCTGACCCAGCCCACTAGACACTGTCTGTGATTTGAAAGAATCTAGTTGGACCTTTGAACAACTTCACAATGTTCTCGCAAATTATGGCGAAGATCAAGCTTCCTGTTTCCTAGAAAACCCACAGAAAAGTTCAAAGACCAGCTACTAACCCAATCCAACTTGATATTCTGGGACAATCTGGATTAGACAAGAACATGGAGTTCAATCCCTTTCAGTGGTGGAGAAATAGATTATCTCCTCTTGTATTTACAGTAAAACAAACCTTATCTACCCTCAGTCTTCTTTCTTCTAGATAAATAACCAAGTCACATGCTTAGTATCTTTTCAGTGAAATCCCCATATATATGTTTTCCAGTTTTCTGATCGACCTAGTAGCCCTTCTTGGCACCTTTTTTGAATAGAGATGTCCAGGCTTCTGTATGTATTTTGTTGATAGGATCTTATATTGAGGTTGGAAGTACTACATATTTGTAGTAGTCAGTTATTCATTAAATCACAGTAATTCCTTAAGCTGTGGTAATGCTGTCATTTGTTTCAGCTCTTCAGATTGCCTAAGGCACCACTGGAAGACGGTCAACTCTGGATATGATGAGCACAGTACACAAACTTTGGGTAAGGTAGCATATAATAGGATAGGACAGGACAGGACAGGACAGAAGGAAGCACAAGTTACCGGCCATGCTGTTACAGATCACAATAACACTGAAGACTAAAAGTTCAAACAGCAAAAAGCAAATATAATACAAGTCACATTAATATAGGTCTTTGTAATGAACAAGTAGATAGCTTTGGTCTATGCCAGGAACAAGTACATGAAATTATTGTGATTCATGTTTTTCAAACAAAAGAAGTAAGTATTTCAATTAGCCTCATTGGGGAGGGAATATGGGGCTTTAAATTCAAAGCTTCATTGTAACCAGGGTAAATTACTGATCGCTGCATGAGGCAGCACTCAGCTTCTTTCCTTTCCTTGAGCAGGGCGCCCGGCTTGCCTCAGGAATCCAAACCCGGCAGGATGCCTTTCTGACATCTACCTCCTGACTAGCCGTGGGTGTATCTACTGACATTAAGCAGCATGAGATCTCCTCAAGGAAGCAAAGTCCTACATGAAAAGGTTTCACTGCAAAAGGAGGAAAAGTCTCTAAAGGGAAAGCTACCCAGCACGCTGCTCTAGAAGCCAAGCTGAACTTTCATTTTAGGTACGAGCATTCGGTAAGAACAGAGTGCTCATCTGCTTCCTACAGTAAATGATTTTTCCTCAGCTGTGTTTCTGTACACTTTAAAATTCTGATATAAACTTCTACAGAACAAGAAGCCCCAGCAATTATAATCCTAGCAATTATGTAGGCCCTTTGTGCTAGACATCAGAAGTTGAATTGTTACCAGTGGCAAAAGCACTACTGTGCCCTGAAAGAAGTAGGACAATGAATTCCCATCATGTAGAGATGATGAACCCCTCTCCAGGTAATGAAAAACTGAAAACACTGTCAGGCTGCATGTTGAGAAAAAAAAGCACAAAGCAGCAAGACCCAAAGGTCTGAAAGCCTAGCTATGAAGTTTGGCCTGCAAATTATGCCAGGGAAAAATCTTTAGCAGAGGATTAATGCTGTGCCAACATTGAAAAAGTACAAGCAGACAGTTAGGACAACTATAAACTATAGAATCTGACATCAGCCTGGCAGATGAATGTAAAAGTTAGTAAGAAAATGCAATTGATAAACATGGTCAATAACTCAAAGCATACTTCAATAGCTGAAATATCTTGTCAAACAAACCTGATTTCATTGTTTAAGGAGCTTGCAGGTTTGGTTGCTGGAGTCTGGTTGTATTGATATAGTGCACTTATTTTTTATAAAATGTTTGATTTAGTGTGGTGCCACACTCATTAAAAATTAGCATGATAGAGTACCAATAAAATGGGCATTAAATGAATTCAGAAAGATCTCAAAAAATATTTATCAGTGGGGAATCATGAGGGACGGGACATTTGCAGATGTTTCATCAGGAATTATTATGATGATTGAAGCCACTGAACCTTTTTATCAGTGTTCAGGATGTAAAAGTAACTTTGCTGCTAACATAGTGCCTGACTGCTACAGTCTGGTAAAGCAGCAAGCAGTGATGAAGGTGGGATAGTCTACAGCAGCAATCTGACTTGCTTGGGAATCCATTCCAAAACCATGTAGTTTTACAAAGCAAGGTGAAAAATTGTAAAAGAAACAAGGTATGCAGGAAAGTGGGATGGGACTTGTCTCTGGAAGGCAGGAGCTCTGAAGGAATTTAGGTTAATGAGTTACACAACCGAACACAAGTCCTTTATTCAATGATGTTGCAAAAGGGATCAGCAGACAGAGGACTGCAAAAGTAGAACAACTGGCAAACTACTTCATATTTTAATTGTTATTGTTACAGTGAGGTTAAAGTTTTGTAAGTGGCACAGAAAACTGCCATAAAAAAAGTTACAGTATAGAAAAAAAATCTGAAAATTAGACTTTAAAAGCTTAGTTTACATGGTTTACCAGCAATAAAACATCTGACTGCATTACAGGGTATAACTACTACCACATATGAAAAAAAATCCAGATGAGAAAGACTAAAGAAAGAGCACGACTGGATATAGAATTGACTATAGGAAGACTCCTAAGTGAATTCTCCAGTTTTCGCTATCGTTGTAGCAAATGGGATTTAGTTTAAGGAAAAAAAAAGACAAAAAAAAAAAAAAAAGACAAGTGAATTGAACTGCTAAGGCTCAGATCTTTAATGACTCTGGCTGTGTAACATATATTCCTTTTAAAAGTTGTGCAATCAGCATGAGAGTCTACAGATGCATCCTGACCCCCAGTCTCCTCCTTAATCCAGCACACAGCAGCAAAGCTCCATAGTGTGATCCACTGTTTGTCACACAACAGGCTCCTCAATGACTTCCTGGGAACTTGGTGCACTTGCTTACCTGGTAAGCACCTGCTGCCCTTCAGTGCTGTAGGCTCAATTAATTTGAACCATTCCATTTTAAAGACAAAAAGAGGGAAAGGAGTAAAGATTTTGCAGACAGGAATACTCACAATGAAAGGCTAAAAAAGAGGAAAGGAAAATACTTTCAAATTAATAATATTTCCCATCTAGATTAAGTGTTCATGGTCTTCGGATAGGTAGAATTAATATCTCCACTTCACAAATAGGACAAGTGGGTCACTGAGGAGTTAGTCATGCTATTCCCTGACCAGCCTGTCAGGTGCCTTAACTACACATCACAACTAAAACGGGTTATAAGACCTAGAAATAAATCTGTATTTGTGCATTCCAGACCATGGTGTCTCAGACAGGCCATGGAGACAGTTCACGGGTCTGTTCCATATTATCTTCAATTAATTTCATGTGTAGCTTAATAGCATTTTTTGTGCAGCTATTGCATAATAATAACAGAGGGCAACCCAGCTGCGTGCTCAGCATCATTCAAACATAATGTCTCGGGTGTCAGAAAGTCTGCAGTCCAACCCCAAGACACACAATTGAGTTGTCCCCAAGCTCCATCCCAGGGAGGGCAGCACCTCACCCACAGCCACCGGCTCCCTGTCGCACCTCCAGCCCCACAGCCCACCACAGCCACCACCGGACAGCAGGGCTGTAAAAACCAGACCTCCTGGATGCTCTCGTGAGCTTCTCACAACCAGCCCAAAGTGACACTTTGTATATATACATAGCTGAAAAATCTGCACACATTTAAGCTGCTAAGTACTCTATATGTTGTTACGCCAAATATTCACTGACCTCTTGCTGAATGCATTTTAATTGAAGTAATTATTCACTCAGCTCCAGCTGCTAGAACCCCATCCTGATACATCTGAAAGTAAACGGCTTTTCAGATTGGTTGCTCCGAAGGCTGGAAAGTATCTGCAGACTGAGACACAGCTGGGAAGGGAGTCTTCTCAGGCCTATCTGTTATTCACGACTTCTCTCATCAATTTATTAATAGGTTTTTGATACTCTTATCAATGAGTTCCTATTAGGTTAACGGCCTGAAGAGTGGATGAAAAGCACCATCAGGGAAAGGCTTATGGTTTGCTGATTTCCAGTGGGTACTTCCAAATGTTTTAACATTCTCTTGTTTTCATCAAAGTGTGAATTGAGTTTGAACTTTCAAGGTAGCAAGTGTGCTTCTTGAGTTTCTTTGTGAAGATTTTCTCTCATTAATCAATCCATATGTTAAAAGCTTGCGTTTACCAAAGTAACTGGCAAAGCTTACACTGATTTGACTCAGAAAGTTTTCACCCTAAACCTTAACACTGGCTCAGTGTTTGTGCTTCCCTAGAAATAATTTGATGTTACAAAAGAGCATGTTTTTGGTCGTTCCAACCTCTGGAAGGGCCTTATGCTAATGCTAGAACAAGCTTCCCGTAGGGTGAAAAAAGTTGTAAGTATCCAAGTTCAGTAACACCACCCTTCTCATTTGGCTGAATAAGAGGGTCTCCAGGAACATCACTGTAATGAGGATATCCCACTTACACTATTGAAATGTGGGTCTCGATGACACAAAGGCTAAATGCCATTTCTCTAGGTAAAGCATAATATTGCCATGAGTAGGACAGACAGCAAAACTTTGTAATCCTTTTAAAGATTATCCAAGAGGGTAACAAAAAAAAATTACCCAAGCAGTTGAAGCAAGTCAAGGTCAGTGTCAGGAAAAAAACCAACTCCAACCAACAAACAGATTTACTGCTTCCCAGCCTCATGTTCTAATTAAATACAATCAACACTAGCATTAACAATGCACATTTCTTTTGGGTTTCTGTCTTGTGGAGGGGTTCCCTGGAGTGTAAGACAACATTTTGATCCAAAACCTTCTCTACAGCTCAGGCTTCCAGAACCGCCCTTTACAATAAGGCTTCTCTGTGGTCTAATAATGATATAACTTGATTCATACTCAGTCTTCTCCCACTGGGCTCAAAACTTATTATCCAGAGAACTGGCAGTATCTCTCAACCACCACAATGGCATTGGTCTTTCAGAAACTGGGCTAAGAAATAAACTGGATTTGTTCAGTTGCTTATCAACAAATTTTGCAAAGCCTTTTCTTACATCTCCTGCTCTGTGTAGGGATGTCACAGTTTGCACATCCCAGGTATTTCTAAACATGCCAGAGGTTTATCCGAGCTGATTATGCTTTGTGAATAGCTAACTAGGACTATACAAACAAGGCTTTAAGATTTTTGTCTAGCAATTTATATCAGATCCATCACTAGGGATGATGGTGTTAAAATTCTTGACAGTGTTTGGTAGTCTAGTAACAACAGAAGAATTAAAAGATCTGTTTAGTTATTCAGTCAGGATTCCTAGTGTTGTTTACAACACAAAGGGACTTATATATACATTAATTACATTCAATTTTAAAAATTTAAACCCATGGCATTGCAGGAAAGATTTAGAATGCAAATGACCAAGGCAAAAAGACTGTTAGGAGAAGGCAGAAAATTAATTACAAAGACTTACACAGTTAATAATGGCTTTGCACATAATACTATTATGTTTCTTTTTCATAAGTGAAGGCTGAAAACTGATTGTAATTGTTAGGGAGGCCTCGGCTCTGCTGATTTTGTTAGACCTCTGGCAATTGCACTTTCACAGGTTAATGAAAGGAGCAAATTACTCAGTTTCATATTATAAATAAAAATCTGACACTTTTTTATGCACAGTGAACTCCTCTAGCAGAGCCTTTGTCTTGAAGCAATCTCCCCTACAAAGAGAACACCCCAAAATTTCTCCATGTGCACAGAGTACATGTTGGATCCCACTTGGTTAAGCAACTGTGTTTTGTTAGTCTCAGGAAGGGTCTGTTAAGACAGTGATTCCCACATTGTCTTTATAGGCACCAGGAATAATTCTAAACGCTATTTCCCCTTTGGAGTCAGACTAGTAACGGCTCAAGTAAGAAAAAAGAAACTTGAAGCAAGCTGTAAGAGGGGCAGAATATTTAAATAAACATAACTAGTGACACTGGGATGCTGCAGATTGCAGGAGATAGTACAAAAGAGGGGAGAGATAGGACAGAGTTTATGCATCAGTAGTGTAAACAACAATCAGAAAGTCATCATCAAAATAAACCACTTTGTGCTTTCTGATCCTCTCCAATCCAGCATTTCTCCATTCAGAAGACAGCGCCTCTTGCTAGAAGCTGCAAGGCTGCAAATCCCCTCAGAGGACCTTTGAGCTAAACACAACGTCTAGAATGCTGCCTAAAGCAGACATCCAGTGCTGACCACGGCCATCCTGTCCTCGCACTGGGCCATGACCTCCTCACCACCCACCACCTCAAGGACGCTCAGCCTTGAGCATCACAAGAGGGTACCCCACCAGTCCACTTACTGTGGGCTGCACACCTACCACTTTCAGTTTCACTTCATATGCTTGAGAAACTGCAGTGCTTACAGACCCCACCTCTCCTGTCCCAGTCTGCCGCCCTGCCTCACGCTCTGCAGCTACTACCCCCCTAAAAAATCCAACACTTCCCCCCCTGCTGAAACACTGGTACAGAGTGTTCGTGTTCCCCATTTACACTGACCTCTCCAAAAGGCTCATTTATTTTCCAAGATTAGAACACACATTTCACGTAATTTCACATACACACATAAATTTTCTATAGAGCTGCTCTGTCCCCTTAAGTTAGGTTGGGCAACTTACCTATGTACTGACTCAGGTGGTTATTTTGTTTTTCCATTTACTAGGCTGTGAAATCCCTGAAAAAGGTATTATTGTGATATTTGCATCTCACACAGTGTTGTGAAAATTAGAAGTGCTTAACAAACACACAGCAACATCCACATACATCAGAAAACCCAAACAGAAGAACCAAATGGAAATGTTGCTTCTAACAAGCAAATGAGAAATAGTAGAGTAAAACATTGCATTTCTCATGCTTTATCCTCTGTGTATCTCCAAGCTTACTTTGGCAGAGAAGTAACACTTTTTAGGGGTTCTTTGCTGGCACTAGCAAGTTTTAAATGAATATAAAATGAGTGGAAAACATTCCACACTGCAATAGTACGTGGCACTGTACTGAAATGTCAAATTTTAACAGATATCTTGTCAATGGCATTGGACATAAATCCAAAGGTATCTCATCGAAGAGACAGTACAGTATTTCCACAGGGGAAGAATTAAAACATATATAAATCTAATCTAAACATTCAGTTCACCTCTTTGATTTCAAGAGTCCAGATTTCCCAAAACAAAGAAATTCTGCAAGATCTGTGTTGTGTACACCAGTGGAAGCAACACATCTGTGAATGCCAAGAGGTTCAGTTAAGCACATTCAGAACAGATTTGCTGCACAATGTTAGTGGCACTGAACCTGAAAGCAATCGTTAGAGAAGGAATTTATTCTTGTGCTAACCCCAAGCAAGAGTCACCATCCAGCCAATTTAATATCAACAGCAGTAATTTCAACAATATGCTATTTAACCACAATCCTAAAATGGCTCAGTCTGGCAGCAACGCAATATCAGCGTTTGAAAGAATGTGTCCCCAGCAACATCTGAGGAGGGAGGAAAGATTCAAGGCCACAGTGGCTTTTTCATGAGGTTGCACACAGCTTTTGCTTGAACTTTTTCTTAATTGAGGTTGCAAAAGAGTACACTGAGGAATGAACTCAAATACCATTTCTGTCAGCAGTGAAGTCTTCAGAGGACAGTAATGACAGACAAGTTTTGCTCTGGGAGCATTCGGATACAGTGCTACACCACAACCTGCACATATGCCATGGGACACTCAGGTACCCATCAACCCTTCACAGCTTTTACAGTGGTGAACCCCTCAATGCATCATCAAAGGAGATCACAAGGCCCAAAGATTAACCCTTTTCTTCCTCCTCTAATTCCTCCATTTGCTCCCCTCCTCTCTTCTCCAGCAAATTCCTTCTCTCCAGAGACAAATTCCCTTCCACTCCTGCTCCCCTGAAAGAGTCCAACAACGGAGGATATTTTCTTTCTTCTGTTACGGCCCCCTAAGCAACTCTGGCTCAGGGGAGCCCAGACTGTAGTTCTTCATGACAAATCATTTGGCCTTGAAAAATTTCTTGGGGCTTTTGGGAGGGAGGATGTCAGTTCAAAAAAGTTCAAATTGTTCAAATTCTGTCCCAAATTAACAATGCTTTTATGAGACTTTCCTTATGAATCCTGACCTTGTGTCAATGTATTCATTGTGTGTCTTATCAGGCTAGACGATTAGATCTTTCTGCATACACACACACCCTAGGTGAAATCCCATTTCCACTAAGATTAACTTAGTTTTACGATTAATTTAAATAGCAGAAGATTGCAATCATTGAGGAAAATAAGTAGAAATACAAGGTGATAGAAACCTCCAATTCTCAACAGCTGCTGCAAACAAAGCATGCTATGAAAGTGTGCCACCAAATAGATCGATAATTATATGACAAATATAACACCCTGAAATAAAATAGCACCACTGCTTTTGTAACATGTTTTATATGCACTTCCTTCTCAATAAGCAGAGATGAAAGAAATAAAAAAAGACCCAGAAAAAGCAAAATAATATTAAAAGCACAGAAAAAACACCCAGAAATTTGCACTAAAGGGATCATTGGTCTGATCTAGTATCGCCGTCTCCATGCTCTTACAAACCCCAATATTCTCCTCACCGTAACACTGAAGAAACACTGTATTTCATATCTGGAATTTCCTTGTAGTGTTCTTTGCCTCCTGAAGTTTAGTGTACTTTGGGAAAGAATATTCTCAAGATGACACAGACAAAAGAAATGTAACAATCCCTGCTGATGGCTCCTTGACTAATTGCCATGAATGCATCCGGCATACCAGCAGGATTTTCTCTCAGTGTTAGCATCTATTTCTCCTCCAAGCCTCAGTAAAATAAGAAAAATTTGCTGCTGAATGAGACACTTACATCAGCTTTTTATCAGTCCTTCTGTACTACCTGTGGATAACTTGAATGGCTTAAAGCATTCCATTAAATTAAATTGGATAAGTATACACAAGTTCTTACAAAGTATCAGTTGAACTTCACAGGCAGTGGGAGAGAAAATAATACCTAATCAATGTTTCTGTAGAGGGTCTCCTGTTCTCTTATAATTTGTAAGAAAACAAATGTACTTGTACTGATAGATCGTAGACTTACAGCCTCCAGGAGCGCCTGGTTGCGATAAGCATTCCCATCTGTCAGCGCAGTCGCCCTGATTTAGCATTACCTAACCCCTGATTACACCAACTCAGTATCCCCACTTCTCATTCAAACAACAAGCAAAGTTGATGTACGACAACTCACTCTAAGCAAACTGACTTAGGGAAATGGATCACCGTGAACAAAGAAGTTACCCACTTACTGGATGTTTTCAGTAACTTCAGTGTCTTTTTCTTCAACCAACTACCTTTTACCAGCCTCCGCCACTTCTGTCTGAAGCAGAAGGATTACTGTACTGTAACCAATACAGCTCCTAGCTCTTCACTCATTAAGTCTTTCTCTTAAAATTTCCTTTCTCTGTCACTTTCTCGTATACGTACACAAACATTACTGAAGTTTACCACAGCTGATCCTGATCAAGAAAACAATCTTCATTTTTATCACATATTATAGTTGAAATGCCCTAAGCAAGCACGCTCTTCTGACAGATTGTGGGAGAAAAAAAAAAATTCCAACCCAAAAAAGCCACCTCAAGCCCCCACAAACTCATAACTGTTAATTTGAACCAGCACAAAGGCATATTTTAGCTTTTAACAATTCTTGTCTTCATCTCTTTGCAGTTGCCAGCAAAAAGAGGACACTGAAGAATGAACAACTTGAAATAAATCTTTTTGTGGGACAATTTCAATACCATGACCTGCAGATCAGAGGGAGGACACTTCAACATAGTAGTGAATAGTTTAGATCAGTTCAGTCATGACCCACACGCTCCACAAACAGAAAACGATGAAACAGACAATTTGCCAAAGTAAATCTAAATGCTTATTTACCTGCACACTCACTATGGCTCATCAGGATTGCATTTGCTTCTGTGTCTGAATACTGCAAACTTGTACCCAGCCTAAAGAAGTCAGACTATTTCTACAGTGCAAATGAGATAGTAGGAGTACTAGAATCACTAAAGTTGTGACTACTCAGAATTCACCTATATTCTTCTGAGAAATGAGCCTGCTGGGAACTCCACCCCACTGCAGTGATGCCGCTTTGGTACCCACGTCAGCTCTGGTATTTCTAACAAGCCCCTGCAGACAGAGCAAGGGCTTTGCAGTCATGAGCACCCTTGGAGTATGAAACATGTGACCTGGCAAGTGCTGGTCCTCTGAGCTGAGCCCTACATGTGTCACAACCTTTCTGGTGAAGAGGATGTCGCCAAAATGCAAGCTGGGCTTAGTTTACCTTATGCTGATAGTCCTTTTTTTATTATTTTTGCAGAAGGTGCAAAAAAGATGAGGAGTAGATCTAAAATATATGTCTCTATAAAGTCCACTGTACCCAAATGTCCTGTAAAACCAGCTTTTCCATGCTTCATTGAGTTCTGGAAAGAATATTGGCCAGTTTGGGTGGAATTCTAAGATCCCTTTTGACAGACATCTGTGAGGCCTCTGTGTGATATTTGCATATAAAAAACTGGAAAGGAGCTCTGCAGTTAAAACTTTTTAGCTCTCCCATTCACCTATAAGTGGAATGGAAAGAATGAAGATACTGGTTGCAAAATTTGTCTCAGAAGTCCCATCAAGATTGAGTTATGGGCCCTGGAAGACATATGTTTCTTTCTTAAATATTTTAAACTCTTATCTTTTCAGAAGGCAAAACCAGACAGTTTCTAAAATAGATCTTCTGGTGGTCTTGTTGGGGGGCCTGACTTCTTCAGCACTGGCAGGCCCAAAATACCTTGGCTCTGTGCTCTGGATAGAGACAGACTATGTCAGTAAACCAAAGGAAAATATTTTCCAATCTTGCCAGGTAAGTGTTTCTAATTGAGCCTTTTCTGCTGCCGGTGAGGATTGTCTTGAATATTTACATGAGGTCCCTCTTCCAAAGAGCCATTCAACGTCTGTTTGGTGAGATGGAACGTGCAGAGCCTGGCCCTGTCTCCAAGAGATTAAATTTGGGATTAAGAGCATGATTATAAAAACTGTAGAGTGCAAATATCAAAAGCTGAAGAACCAAAATGTCTTAATGGTGTCAGGGCTGTTAAATCCATTTGAATTAGAGCTTTTCTTGAAGATCCCTGAGCTGAGTTGGTGCACATATAGGAGTTTTGAATCCCAAATTGGCCCTGGCCATCCCAGAACAGAAGTAATAATATTTTTCGTTTCCTTGCTAGTAGACAGGTCTAAAGCAGGAATATTGCCTGCACTACTTAGAGTTGACTCATATTTGCCAATAAACTTCCTGCTCAGATGGCTGGCCAGATTGTCTTGCCCTCTGGAAAGCCATGTCTTAAAGAGGGCCTTCAGGGAACCAGTCCTCATTGCTGATGCGGAAACGGCAACAAAATAAACCCTGATCTGGTGCAATGGATTAGGTCTTGTGCAGTCAAAATCATGGTCATGTAACACTGATCAGTGGATCTGTACAGACTTTACTGGACAGTAGAACGAGTTCTTCACTGGCACGGAAGATAACAAGACAGGCATAGGAAGACTGTGTAAAGAGAGTTTTCAGATGGACACCGGACCCTGAGTTTGTGTTCAGTTGTCTGTGCTCCCAATCCCAGAGCAGATGTGTGTCATGGAAACTAAGGGGAGATTAATTCATCATTTGATAATGATACACAAAGAGGAGGTGAATTAATATACTCAGACAAGGTTTGTTCGGTAAATACACAATCAACCAGCTCCAAATACACTGCTCAGGAGTCTGGCACACTGAACTATATGCGTGCAAGGTGGTGTGGATCCCAGTCAACTTTGGCAAGATCTGGCTACTGAGGCTGTGTGAACCTGTGAACTGTTTCACAGGTTTCAGAGGGGGCTAAAATTCTTCTTGAGGAGCCAGCTGGCTCGTGATTCAGAGTCAGCACGGACAGAGTGAACACAGTATTTCACATGGTAGTACTATTTTTCCTTTGTTTTACTATATACCTAACTGATCAAAGAGGAACTGGTCCAGAGAGATTCCTGCTTTTATATTTTGAGTTAATTGATGCACTTGTACACTGGGAGTGATGAACCAAGAGGAAACTCAGAGCAACTCTGCTTTACAGCACTGGAAGGTGGCAAAAGGACAACATGCACAGCAGCAGCCCCTGGATGCTTTTGTTTTTTCTTACAACCCCAGCTAGCTCAGCCCTCAGAGCTCCGCATTTTCACGTGATGGGACCAGCCACGATCACTGGTCTTCCTCTCTCATGAAGGCAGAAAAGGATGCAAGGTGACAAGCTGGTAACCGCCCAGTGCTCTCCTCTGTGCAGACCAGCCTTGTACATGTGTGGATGTGCTCTGTCAGGTCAATATCTGCTCTTAGGGTCAAGATGAACTGCATTCATACAGACACAGAGGTATGACATTTCCACATGCATTTTCACAGCAGCTTTGAAGCTTAGCCTATTTTGTGCCCTTCCACCCCAACAGTGCCTTCATTTGTGTCCCTTCTGCTCACCAGTGCTTGCTCTCAGCTTTTTCATATGATGCTGTAGGTTTGGCCCAACAACTGCACAGCCAGCTTGTTCCACATTTTCTTTTCCCACAGGCAAAGTAACTTTAAAATGTTTTTTTATAATTTTAGTCCACCGAAGACTGTAAAAGAGATATATGGATTTGGGATGGAGCAGTAATAAGACAAAGAATGTCATTGCTCATTTCTTTAAACAAATTACATGAAGCAAATTAGTGTGTTTCTTTTCTTTTGAAACTCTTAACCATCAAATACAATGACCTCATGCTACTGAAAACAAAGAGAAGTATTGAGAAATTTATTTTAAAGGGACAAAGACAGATATGCTACAAGCAGATTTAAAGGAAAAACAATATAGGTGGAAGGTACTGGGTAGCAGAAATGTAAATTACTTCAGTAGGAGTTATAAATGCCCTGAGTTGCTCAGTTGCTCAGAGCCTGGCCCTCATGAATGCTGGTGTGGGAAGCCTGCAATGTTTGCATACGGTGCTTGGCTCTCACCATTATTATGCACCCTCATAAACACTAAGTACACCAAAGAAAAAAGTAAGTCTGATTAAGTAAGCGAATACAAGGAAAAAATTCCTATTACAGATAAACAAAATGGATTGAGTAAGATAAAACTGAAATGGTTTTATAGCATTATGAAATTTTGATTATTTTTTCTAAATTCAAAAGCAAACAGAAAATCACTTCATCTTCCCTTACTGTTGTTTTGTTTTTTAATGTTGTTGCATTCTGCTTTTGTTGGTTTTGTTGTTGTTTCTTGATGAATTTTTTTTCCCCTCAGTCAAAGGGGAGGCACTCTGTATCAGAGAGTGCAGTGATAGGATGAGGGGCAACAGTTTTGAGCTGAAAGAACGTAGATTTAGGTTAGACATTAGGAAGAAATTTTTCACTGTAAGAGTGGTGAGACAGTAGAACCGGTTGCCCAGAGAAGCTGTGGATGCCCCATCCCTGGAGGGGTTCAAGGCCAGGCTGGATGAGGCTTTGAGCAACCTGGGCTAGTGGAGGGTGTCCCTGCCCATGGCAGGGGGTTGGAACTAGACGATCTTTAAGGTCCTTTCCAACCCAAACCATTCTGTGATTCTATGATTCAAGTCTAAGTCAAACCATAATTGTTGTTTGGAAAAGCTGTAGGTTTTCCCTGATGTAGGTTTCACATACACATCCCTCTATGCTCCCAGGTTTGGGGACAGGGCAGAAGCCGAGGTGCCAAGCTACTGAAATGGAAGAGTTGAACTCAAGTGATGGAAAGTGCTGCAGAAAATCTACAAATCTGTCTATAATATATTATATTATTACCTAGGTCAGCATCATTTTAGCCAGTCTGGAGCAGACAGGTCCACTGCATTGGGGCAGCAGTCTGGGGGCAATGCTCTGCTACCCAAAGCTTTCAAGAGCATCTAAATCCAGAGAAGCTTGGATGGCTGCTGGCACCCACAGCAGCTTCCTCAGCCACCACTTGCTCCTCACACCCTGGGGACAGCAAGAAGTGGACAAAGTCTTGATTTGCACCGTGTATAAGAAAATTAAGGATTCACTTTTTCTTTTGAGATCCTTTTTTTGTTGCCCCTCTAAGCACAGGGCAGGGTGGCTTCAAGTAAGAGGGAAGCATTCTCTAGAACTTCTGCTTGTCTGGAAGTGAGCATGCTCCAGGGCCAGGAAGAACAACCCACCAGTAGTGGAGTCATTGCTCACAGACAGGGATTCCAACAAAAACTTCAGCCTCAAACTTAAAAAGAAGTAAGATAGACTTAACACCCTTGAAACAAATAACCATGGAAGATATATTGTGACAGGCATCATGCAGTATCTTTAGCATCCATCAGTACTTAAAGAATTTCTCTCTTCACAGTTAATACTGAAATTGCACCACAAACAGGCAGTTAACCTTAAAGTATCTAAGGGTCTAGTCCTACCTGGTTTTCACACACACGTAACTTCTTCTGCTCCCCTGAGAGTTCAGGGACAGGAAGGTTATGGGATCAGATCCATATAATCTAAATCTCTTGCAACCAGCCCCTGCTGATGTCCCCCCGAAACCATCATTGACAACTCTGCTCTCGGCAAGAAAAATAGCTCCCTTCCTGCCCTCGTGGCAAGACAGCTCCCAGTTCAAACGTTCAAGCTCTGATGGGCTGGCTAAGGCAATGTTTATAGTTCAGTGTTACGGATGAAAACTTACACAGCGCTTTACGCTGTCAAAGCAAAATGTGATCGTTCCAGACTGTGCACTGACATTATTAAAAATATCAATTAAGGCCAAAAATGCACTTTTACGCTGAGCTGCTTGGATTAGATTGTAACCAGCTCAAGGATAAGAAACACTGCTTGTTTATCTTAATCACATGTAAAAATCCAGGCCTTTGTATTCTCCTCCCCCACAACAGCCATTTCAAGTGACAGTAGGAATTCCCCAGTGGCTTCAAATGGATTTTTTCTGCCAACACATTCCCTCTTCAGTTTTAAATTTATCTTTCTCCTGTTTTTGTAACTTTTAGGCAAATACTACCAACTCATGATTCCCCAAAGAACAAAGACACAAAGTGGAAAGAATAAAAAGTTCAACGTAAAATAAGAAACATGTAGGACAATTTGCAACACAGTGCCAAACAAATGCTCATTTGCCTTCATTGGAGGTCAGTGGGGCAAATCGGTGGGAACCATTTGTAATTACAGGTTGGTGAGAGACAATTGTGGCAGTTGGATGGCCTTTTAATGATGCGTTTTGCTCTAATTTGGCCTTGGAGATCTTACCAGAAATGGAAAACACCCAGAGCTCTGCAGGTTCCCAGAGTGTCTGTTTGAATGTGTTCAAATAAGCCAGACTAATTTGCTTCCAAACTCCAAAATTTTACCTCAACAAAACCTGTAAAATATTACTGCATATGGTTAAATTATGATCAGTGCATTGTGTTGGATGAATATCAGCAAGTCCCATTTGTGTCTCATGTGTACATAAGAGAAACGATGTAAAACTTCAGTTCTCTATTACTATTCATACTGGATTTAACATACTATAAAACAGAGATTGGATTGCTCCTGATTTTACCACAAGCCTCCTGAAACTTTCCTTGAAACTTGGTCATCAATGTAAACTTTAAAATGACAGATCCTACAGATTTAAAGTCCAGAATACATATACAAAAAGCAAGCGAATGCATACTGTTTGCAAATCTCATTTTTAAGGCATTGGTGAACCCAATCCACAATTTTTGAAAGCCTGAGGTTCACAACATTGCATAAGGCTTCCAGCTAGCTACATTTCTTAAATGATCCCTATCATATGCCAGGAAGGAAGGTGGAACCTGGCATACCTAAACAACCTTGGGTCTGGTGATACATTTTTACTGAGAGGAAGACAGGAAACAGAGGTTCAATTTAGATATGTTTACAACTATAAGCACAGAACACTTAAGATATTTTTAAAGTTTTCCATTGTTGGACATCTTCTTCTGTTACTATTAGTGCTCTTATACTAGTGCCAAGACACTACTGATGCTTATCAAGTTTATGCTTCACCAAACTTATTGCCTGAAGCCCACTTGTAACTCACTGGGAATAAACTTCACCAGTGAAGAGTCCAAACTGCAAAACTAAGATTTAGATTTTTAATTCCTTTAAAATTCAATTTGTCTCTTGCTCTCTGCCCCATATATTCTACGTGTTTCAAACACACACCTCTTATGTTTCCCACATTTCAGATCAAGGATTTTTGTTCATATTTCATCCTACACATCACTGACCAAAAGAACTGTTGCTACTTTCTCATTTCTGAGAGATGAGGTTTTCGGCCTGTTTAGGAATTTTTACGATAATGATTAACAAAAGCAGGCCAGAAGAATGGGGCTACACTTGAAGAATGCCTGCCACAGCAACAGAAAGAAATCTGGACTTCTCTGTTATCAAGTCACATACGTCATTTAAAAAATACCTTCTAACACAGAGAAAACAGCACTATCATGCTGCAAGCAACTGCTAGCTCTGAGCAAAGCACCCATTTACAAAAAAGAAAATGCAAACTCTTTCCTCTCCGCGCCTCTGACTTCTCACACCAACCAACTCCCACAACGGGCACTGGGAGGGCAATTTCAGGGTGGGATGGAAAAAACAGAAAGCATAATTTCTATGTCTTTTTAATAACAGCTCTGTCCACAGCAACAGTCTCTATGTACATATAGATTGGAGAATAGTTGGGCTCTTGGCAGACATCATCTGGTGGAGCGTCTGAGCGTGTGGCTGTTACCAGCAAGAACAGCTCTGTGGCTGTAACTCCACCAAGATCTAATGTTATTTTTACCGCACACTGACTGTTTAATACTAGTAATTATGCACATTTCTGAGGTTTCCTTTTTTGGATGCAAAAACCCACAACAAACAAGGCAAACACTCCAGCATCCTGCAGCTTTGAATCCCACAATGTGGACCATAGGGGCTTTTACAACATCCTGGGTGTAAGATCCATTGTTTAACAGTGGGATGTTGTTTGAAAGTGAAGGACACTCCTCTCCTGGAGGCCTGGTGAGACCATCAGACTCAAGGATGCAAAACAGAAGGGACATTTTAAAAAAAAGAACTTTTTTTTTTTTTTTTTTTTTTACATTGTCTTTGATTCCCTCCTCCATTTTGTGGACAGCCTCGCACCTCATGAATGCAGACGTTCCTTGGCTCTACAGCTTCCTTTAATCAAGGAGACGTTAGCTGTGATTTAACCTTTAATGAGCAAAACAGGGTAAGTTTTCCGATGCATACCCACATTAATTTAAATCAATCCATCTGCACTCAGTTAGACCCAGGACATGCTGGTGGAGTTTCCTCCTCAAACCAATGTTTCTCGTGAACAAGACTCTTTGCCTATAGTATATGCCAAAACCTTCTTAAATTAAAGATATAAATTAACATAGAAGAAATACTAATTCAACAAAAATCTCTTACAGTTTTAAAAAGTAAATATAATCTTTGTAATCTACTGAGCTTTAAGTCAGGACTCCAGTGTAATGGGGAGGAGAAGAGAATACATGAGAAATGACCAGCTCCTCCCCACTGTGGTACCACCCCAGTGCCTCTCAAGAGCTTATTCTTGAGGCTTAACTCTGTCTTGTAGCAACTAACTCTATTTGTCCTTCATATTCAGATGAAAATATGGTCTACATTACGGTATTGTACAGACAGTCTTTTAAAAGCCTTGTGATCACTGAAGTTAAAAGTCTGATGAGTAACATTGTTCTGTCTAAAGTATATGTCATTCCCTTTGCCTCCTTGCTTTATTTTGAGACAGATATACTTAAAATAGTTTTTTAAAAATATGGAGATTATTATCCAATCTAAAAGATTTAATTTAGCATTTATATGGGTTTTAAAAGCATGCCAACACTTTCCTTCATTTCAGCGTTTGGCAACTGTTCACTATTCACAATTCCAAAAGCTGCAGACACATGTCTGATCATTTTAGGATATTTACAGTTGTAGCCAATAAAGACAGTGCTGATTTTAATTAAACTTTTAATTGCTTTCTGAGACAACAACAAGAAGCCATGATTGCATGAAATTGTGACTGTCTCCTTTAAATAATAGTGGGTGCAGATTGCCAGAAGCATCACTGTCCATCACTTCCTAACGGGTGGGTATAAATAAATGCTAAATCATCACTTCTGATAACATCAGTGGCAGTTTGGTAAACTGGCCCAATTGTAAACATCTTTATTTCCAGTGAGAAGTGGAATATGGACTGGACAAATTAAAAAGCAACCATAAATTGACTATTCTGCCAGTCCATCCCCTGCTTTAGGAAACATTACCAGCAGCTATGACCAATATCTATTACAGCAATTCCTGAGGCAAAGTGGGACAGTTTAAGGCACTGGGAGCAGTGCACAGTCACTTCCATGCCACCAGTTCAAGTCTATCTCAGGTCTCCTGGGAGCACAATCCCTGTGCTGCCTTAAGGTTGTACTACAGCATCCGCATCTTCCAGACTTTCCCAACTCCCCTTACTTTTTGCTCTCATTTGGGAGATACCTCACCCACTCCCTTGGGTGCTTCCTCATCCAGGGCCAGACACTTGACTGCTGTGTGCAGGACGGCTGTGAGCATAAATAAATGACTTCAGCCTCCAGGGCTCTCCCCAGCACTAAACTGTCGTTTAACAACATAAACCACCCGCTCAGCCAGCCTGTGGAAGATGGGGGCTCAAGAGCCATCAGCGGGCATGGTCTCTGGCTCAGCGTAACCTTCTGAGAAATGGAGAGAGGAGCGCTATGCACCCACCCAGGCACGTCCCACAGGCACCAGTGACCACCCCAAGCACATGGAAACGCTGAGCAGGACCCTCACTACATGGCAAGCAAGGGTAACGTTCAATTTATTTTTATAGGCTTCCTTCAAATCATTGGAGAGCCACTTACACAGTTTACATATTTAAACATATTACATCATTCTGCAAGATTCTGGGAAGATTTGATTCCTTGTTCATTGGTACTTCTGTATTTTGGAGAACAACAGCAACTTGGATATATCATTAGTATTTTGTGACAATTAGACAAAACATTGCAAGGTCTCTCCATACAAAACATTTTCAGGTTCATCAAACATAACTGTGTGGGCCATGTCAAGAAACAGCCTTTTTATGTGGTTCTTTATGGCATGGGAGCTGTTAGCCTAGCTATAAATGCTTACCAAAGGATCCCAATATAATTTGCCTCTGTGCTGAAATGTAAATACATTTGGTTTCATCTGTG
Source organism: Pterocles gutturalis (assembly GCF_000699245.1). Taxonomy (NCBI): domain Eukaryota; kingdom Metazoa; phylum Chordata; class Aves; order Pterocliformes; family Pteroclidae; genus Pterocles; species Pterocles gutturalis. The sequence continues at coordinate 56,659 of NW_010130592.1, read as the reverse complement.
GGCAGGCAACACAAGATATAAGCTCCTAGCCACCAGGTAATAATAACGTTTAGTTATTGGGAGCTCAAAGATGCTTACATAGTTATAACCAAAAGCTGCTTTGTGAAGTGACCTGCCAGACATTAACACTGATGGGACGTTTTAGGTGTGATTATACAACTATTTCAGGCAAGGAGAGTCTTGCCTAAGGGCTGCAGAAATGGGCTTTTATGGTCAGTGGTGGCTGGTGATGACAGTCCCACCCACATTTCTAAATTATTAAAACCTCCCAAGTCCTTCAATTGCTGACAACCTCCTTCTCTCCCCTAAAGCACCTTAAAGCTGTTTGGCTGTGTTTCCCACAGACTTTTCTGTTATTCAACACTGAGTCTTTGCTCAAGACCTCCTGTATCTTATTTCATGTAAATCACACAAAATTTCACACTAAGCCTGTTGACTTGCTATAGTCTACTTTGACTGCTCATATGCACACAGCAAGGTGGCATAAAATACTGCTTGCAAACATCTACAGGTTTTCAAATCACTTCTTCGTTAATGGAAATGCTGAAAATCCCACTCTATTGATAGAAACAGCTCATGACACAACATGAAGAGACCCATGCCAGTAACGATACTTTCTCAAGAACTGGAGGTTTCCCACAAAGTAAAAATAAAATGCAAATTGTTACTGGACCCCTCACACAGAAATATAGATAAGTCCTTCACTATCCAGTCGATTTACTTACTTTAGTCAACATTTATCACGAGCATTGCTGCCCTTGTAACTGCAGACAACAACCTTTTGCATCTCCTTAGTGATACTATACGACATTAAATGCAAAAGAAGAATCTGTAAATACCTTATCAAAGAATGGCTGGCTCAATCCACTTCTATACCACAGATATATTTTTCACACTTGTACAATTGCATTGGCATCTGAACGTTACCTGCGTGAGGGAGGATCCTCGCCATACACAGTTCAGCAAAGTAGTGTCCACAACCTGTTCTGGGTGCTGAGTGTATTTGGATGCTACCACTCCCCCCTGCAGGGAACCTTTGCAGCATGGTTTGATCAAAAACAAAAACAGGTGAGGGGAGAAATCTTTTGAGCCAAACAAAAAAAATAATCCATAAGTCATCATAACATCATAACCAACCTCTAGAAGGGAGAAAAAGGAGACTGATGAATGAAAAATTTCCTTGAAATGCTCACAAGGCCTGGTCAGTTATTCCCAATTTGAAAACTTACCATTTCCATATAATTTGCCCATTTTTGCCAAGTTCTGCCTACAGTTAAATCCCCCATGCAGTTAAATCCCCTTTAGCTTGAGTGATGTCAATCAGTTTACACTGGTTTAACTAATAATGGGATTTTTTCCCCCCCAATAAGTCTTTACTCAAATGGTGGAGCGGAGTGCTGGTCTGCTGAAAGCCAGGAAGAGCCTTGGGGAGCAGTGCTGTAGACCCCGTGCTTGTTCTGCCCATGAAACTATTGATTTCAAGGACTGCTTCATGGATGGGACATACCATGTGTTGGTCACAGGAATCCAGGAAAAAGATCAGAGTCTAACGTTGCTCTCCATCTTCTACTCAAACACGACACACATCAAATCAATATTGCATTGTTACATTCCAGAGCATTTAAATTAGTATTCTTTAGAAGCTGAGCTGCATAGGGCATGTAATAAAATCTGGGCTAAGTGACTGATAATCTACCATGCAGACCTCCAACTTTGCAACATTAAATTGAAAAGCCCTTTAATTATATCTCACCTACTATTATCTCCAAACTCTCAGCACTGCAACACAAAATGGAAAATCTGTGAAGGATCCCCTTAATTAATTAATTCATTGGCTTTTTAGACTGTTGCATTTTCATATGCTGCTTTGACAATTATTCATATGTTATGCTTCTAAAATATTGGTGTATGCTTGCACTGAAACACAAGTCTGAGGTAATGCAATGAGAATCCCTCCATCGAGCTCAATGGACTTTCAGGCAAACCCTGAAGACCTACAATTTCAAGCTGTATTAACTAGGCATCTGTTATATTCCTATATTATCATGAAATATTGCTAAGTACCTTTTTACACCTGCAAATTTTTCTGGAGAGATTACTTAGGCATTTTTGTATCTGAATGAACTTACAAGTGAGGTATCTACATGTCTCAGATTGATATACAGATATAAAAGCCAGAGACTAATTTTTCCAGGTCTAGCTGCAAATCACACTATAGGTTCTGCCTTAGTGCAGATGCATGTTGCTGGCCAATAACTACAGCCCCAATATTGCAACCTCTGTAAATGTCTATTCATGTACTAGTAAAAAAAAAAAAAATCCTGTGCTTAAACTGGCATTCAAGAGTTCTACTGACATGGAGCCTTATGCATTATGTAATGCTTTTTTGTGTGTGTATTTGAGGGGCTGAATATATAATTCGTGACCCAATAGCACAGGGATCATCTATAGGTTGACTGTGTAAGATGAAAAGGAGGCATTCAGAGTTCTTTGTTGGTAAGGCTTCCCTACAGATAGCACTAGGAAAATTTCAATTCAATTGTCAGAGAGGCTGAGGCAGGCTGACAATGAGGATATTTGAAAATTCCTTCTCTGTACCTTAGCAATGCATAATATGACAGCTTGAAAAGTGGTGGAAAATTTGCAATACTTTTTCATACTTCTTCCCATAAAGAGATTTTCTGAATAGACTAGGAAATTTCTAGTGCTATTTTGCAAGGACTCTAGGAAAAAAAACATCCACCTATTGCAGTTTCTATCAGTGATGGGTGGCTGAAATTTTTCATATACTAAGAACATTTTTCTCTCCACCTTAAATTTTTTGTATATAATTCCCTCAGGTTCCTTTCACTTAACCTTAGCAATGCCATATATCTGTGTCAAAAATGCAAACAACTTTGGCAGATCGTAAAATGTCATCTTACTCCACCACAGAGAACTACTGGTAACACGGAGAATAAAATCATCTACACAGACTTCTATTGCAGTTCAAATTAATAGACAAATTCTATCCAGTGAGTAAATTTTTCCATACTTCCTAATTTATTTGGAAGCTACATCACATTGAAATTGAAACCTGATGTGATAAAGATGAGCTTTAAATACATCCTCATGCTTTCAGAGTTAATGCACAACAGGATTATGTCAGCACCAATGCTAAGCGAACAAATCTAATTTTACTATTATATCAAAAATATTAAAATTATGACAAGATAGCATTCATTCTTTATCCATTTCATCTGAACTTACCCTGTGGTGCTTCTAAAGTGTAATTTATTTAGTTTCGTTTTAAAGACTAGGTCTCCTTCAAGCAACCAATTTGAAAGAAAATTGAGATGGGCAATCTTACAAAGACATGGGGCCATTTTTCCTTCTCTCCTTCAAGCAACCAATTTGAAAGAAAACTGAGATGGGCAATCTTACAAAGACAAGGGGCCATTTTTCCTTTCATTTCAAGGTCAGACCAAACAACAGTACATTGGTTCAATCCTGCTTTGCAGGGACTGAGAAGAAGATGGGCAAGTCAAATGGCCTACAGAAACTCACTGTCACTGGGTCTTCCAGATGTAGGTTTTGTTGAAGCTGAAAAAGTTTCAGCACTGCTTCTGGTATTACCATATCCCAAGATCTAAACACATATTTTCCATCTAAACAACCTTACTTTAGATATAATGAACCACGACAATGGACCACCATGGGTACTAAGAACAAATCTTCTCTAAAGGTAGAACTTTTGGAAATGTAAAGATGCTGTCCAGTGCATACAGAAAAGAAAAAACATCTGTTTCACAGCTCCACACATGATAGTAATTATTTCTACCATGTAATACTCACCTTAAATAATAGTAGCACTTAATGTTTAAAAGCATTTTGAACAAGACAAAATGGCATATCGATCACACCAAACACTGTAAAGCCAAATACACACTTTGGGCTGTGATCTAGATTAAGCTCATGGTGAGGTACAACAACAGAGCACTGTGTCTGAGACGGCAGCCCTGAAAAGTGCGAGTCACCTTAGAGGTAACAGGGAGGAGCTGGGAGAACTTCACCATATCTCTTAGGGAAACAACATCACTTCTTGTAGGATGACACTATCACAAAAAGAAATGAAGCCAGAAGAGTAATTGTTATTTTTTCCAAACAAATAAAAATGATGGAACGCTGTAGTTTATATCATTTTATGGTCTTGTTATTGTAAATTGCATGTTATTATTTGTATTTCAGGAACACCTACATATATGAATCAGATGTAGTGCCCATTGTGCTCAAATTGTATATACACGCTGGGATCTGTTCTGAAAAGCCCAAACTCTAGATATTCCAACCAAAGGATAAATGAAACGTGAAGCAGAAGAGAAAGAGCTGAGGCACACAAAGCTTAAGAGATTTGCCCATGGTCCAACAGGACATTTATAGCAAGGACAAGAACTGAACACAGACTTTCTGTCACGTAGTATAAACACATTACCACTCCTTCTCCATCATCTTATGCTCTACTTTAACTGACAAATTAACCTCAAGTTTAAGCCAAGTTACAACAGCTGGAGAAAAATGCTGATCCCTGGTTACGACAAAACCTTGCATCACAAATCTGACAGAAATAAGTGGTTTATTCTTTAACATGTCAATAGCTCCCTTGTTTATTCCCTCTTCTTCTTGATCTTTAACATCTCTTAAATTGTATGCAGGGGCTGGTTCAGTTCTTTAATATTATTTGCATTCACTAGTGCTTATCCAAACAGTATTTTTAGTTGACATGCAATTTGGTCAGGACTAACATTCCAAATCTAACATTTATCTTGATTACTTTAAGCTAACTGTACCCACAGGCTCTAAAATGCCAGTTTGGAAACTGCTCTGGGCACAAGATAATGTGAGATCACTAATTAACTAGGAAGTTTTATAAGAAGATCTGATTTAGGCCCTGATTCAGCAAACAAGTAACATTAAGCACGAGTAACCCTGTGTAAAACGTGTGAAGTCATTGCATAAATTACACAATATTAAGTGCATGCTGAAAGCACCTTGCTGAAACAGGGTCTAATTTAAAAGTCTCATGTTCTCTTTAATGGAGTACACTCCAAGTGCCTGGTGTGTTGTGGTTTCCTCGTCTCCATTAGGGCAAAGGGCCTGAATGCAGGGCCAAGAGCCAGGAACTCCCGCTCTCTTAATCTCCTTCTGAAACTGAGTTTTGGACAAGTCCGCTAACATGACTGCATCCCAGATTATCACTTGAAAAATGTGAAAAAAAGTTTCTACTCAGCAACCTCCTCTACAAAATTATGGTTAGGATCAATTACTTTTTTTTAAAGGTCTGGGTGATTCACTTTTAAGGTCTCCTAACACAGTTATAACAGATTTTCTACTGTCCCTAATCAACTTTCCAAAGTTATGTACTCTGTGTATGCATCTCTTCCCATATTGGATTTTTGTTTTTTTAAATAACAAATGTCACTTGAGGATCTTTTTAGCACTGACATCCAGAGGGACAACGATGGAGAAGCTTTTTTCCCACTGCAAAGATCCTGCACAAAAGATTAATGAGAACTGCCGCAGCACTGCCAGGCGATACAGTCTCTGGGCTGGCAGCCCTTTCAGGCAGACCTTGGAACACAACTGGTGCAACTCCATCGTATCACCTCCTTGTTCTGCTGCCAGACACCACAAATTCGGCACTTTGGTTTGCTCAGGAGTGCTATCTCCTCACTACATCTCCCTGATATCATCACATCTATTATGCCGTATAAAATTAAGAAAATGGGTCCCTAAGGAGATCTAACTTGCAATTCCAGTGTAATGCTTCAGATCTTCCTCGAGTGAGTAACTCTTGCTGACACTACTCATCCCACTGAGTTTAATGGAAATGCTCGGATACTGGCTTAACTGGATGCTACTGAACACACAGCACAGTGGGAAATATCAAGAAAAGAAGAATGAAGGGGAAGAACTAAAGATCATGATATGGGTTTCTCTCTTTCTACATATCCCCGTGCTCCCTGTGATGCAGAACCCCTGTAACTAGCGGTTGTTACTGAGAACTGTAACTTCAGGGAACAGTCAGAGAAAGGGAGGCAATGAGAACAGATGAGGAAGACAGACTTCTGAAGAAGGATCTGATATGAAGGATGAAGGTTAGAAAAAGAAGAGAATACCCTTTTCTCCTTATTAGATGAAGAATATGGACCTTGGTGTTCATAGGAGCTCATGGCATGGACTGTGCAGCAAAAGGAAGGGAACTTTGGGCAAATAAGGGCCAATGTGGAAAAAGCAAGTGTGGCTCACACTAAACTGAGGCATCTCTCTCCTGGTCTTCCATATTCTCTACACTGAAAGCATTCATCAAATCCCCATTACTTCTCATAGCAGAGACCAGTGTTTCTTATATGACCCACTGCAGCGTTATCTCATATCTGATAATGAGCATGTTACAAAAATTGAAGAATCTAATCACAGGCTTTGACACAAGACATTGCTCTCTTCTTAACCATGACCTAGACATTTTCAAACAGTATTTCTCATACAAACAGAGTTCAGCTGATGAATTTTTTTTCTTACACATTCCAGCCTTGAAAATAACAGATGGTTTCCAAACAGTGTAAAGACCGGTAACTGCTGGTTCATTACCAGAAAACACATTCCCACCATTACAGGTGGAGGAAAGTTTTTTTTTAAATTGCGTTTCTGGAAGAATATTTTTCAAAAGCATAAAAATGCTCACAAAACTGTAACCTGCATATTCTATTTTAATTTGGAGCTCTACTGAGACCTAACACTCATATAAGGGAAGAGAGGGAGAGGGAGAGGCAGGCTTCCCCTCCCATCACTGCCTTGGAGGCTGACTTGAATTTATTTTGAATTCAGAAATCTGTCAGCTCACTGTCTCACCCTGAGCCACTGGGAGCACAGGCGTGTGTGATCTCCTCTGTGTGAAGGCAGCCGGGTGAAAATATTTTGCCTGATCACCATATTTAGGGGTCTGTCATATTCCCTGAACAAGCAACAATTTCACCCATGACTGAAGAAAGCAGGTAGAGCCACGCAAATGTAAGCAGCTACATAATGGCTGCATCTGTTTTAATTTTTGGTGGCTTGTCAAATAATGATTGTTATTAAAACAAAGTGTATTTTGTCACAGATGCTCACAACAAGGACTAATTGGCTGCACAATTACCAGGCTGTGGCTGAACAGGCAGTGGTGCAGAAAGCTGGGTCTGCCCAGGGTAGGTGCCCTTGTGCCCAGCTCAGGATGGGGAAAGCCCAGTGACCACAACGGGCTCCTGGTTTAGGCCCCAAAAAACAGAGTCAGAAAACCACCCTGCATAACTAGGGCTTAGTACCACCAAGGGAAAAATGCTTTGATTTGGCTCATTTCTGGGTTTAGTTTTTCTTTGTAAGTGTGATAGAAGACACTCCCCAAATTCAGAAAGTCTTGGGAAGTGTGATGCCAGAGGAGGTTTGCCTTGTGAACCCACACTATACGCAGCTCCACAAAGGAATAAAAACCAGGAGCTGCCACAGCTCACTTTTCCTTGATCCTAAGGAGAAAAAAGGATGAAGCTGTGACCCTCCAAGCCACTCTTTAGTCCCATATCCACTCTGCCCAGAGCTTAGAATGAAGGTTTTTATTCAAGCAAAGCTTTCTTTGCTTGAATTGCTTTTAAATAGTGATACCAAGACTTGCTCTCCAGTGAAAAGTCTCATCCACTCAGGTTGCATGCGGTCTGCATAACTAGAAGCCAGTATTTTTTTAGACAAACATTGATCTCTGAAAGCCTCTCATTACTTCAGTGAATCAGACCCAAACCCAACATTCTTCAGAAAAGTGAGTGTTTAAAAAGAAATTTTCCATATTTTTAATTCAGCATGATTTGTCCTCCTTTAAAAGAAATATACTTATATTTCAGTTTCAAATTTATTTCTACAAGATGCATAAGATATTATTCTTCATTTAGACTCTGTCACTGGAAGCATTTCATTACATGATAAAAGTCCCCACAAGCCTGTCTGGCCTCAGGGCAGAAGTGACTGGAATGACATCTCTGTATTTTTAGTCTGAGAATTAAATGTGTATGGGCTGCAGCTCCAGTCCCTTGCGGCAGGCACCCTCCAGGAGGAGATGGCACAGCAGGCATCATGACAAAAGAAAGGAAAAGAAAGTTGGTGATGGAAGGCAGGCAAGAGACCAATGACAGCCAAACTTGCTCTGTATTTTATAGACACAGAAAAGCCCAAAGTAAAACCACGCCGAGTCTAAAATGAGAAGGAAGAGAATCCATCTGCCAGGAGGAGATGGCACAGCAGGCATCATGACAAAAGAAAGGAAAAGAAAGTTGGTGATGGAAGGCAGGCAAGAGACCAATGACAGCCAAACTTGCTCTGTATTTTATAGACACATAGAAAAGCCCAAAGTAAAACCACGCTGAGTCTAAAATGAGAAGGAAGAGCATCCATCTGGTATGTCTGATGGAACTGCATACAGGAGTCAATAATCCATAGGAATATACAGTGTCAGATACACTGCTAAGTATTTCTGCAACATAACCTGCTTCAGGAAGAACGCGTGAGGCAACTCCGACTGTGGGTGCACAGTACTAACAAGCTTTAGCTACCAGATCTGCTGGGCTGTGTTCTCTGCTTTAAGATATACATATTCAGGCATGAAAAACACCTCCTGCACTCTGCACTGACACTACATTTGAGTGAGATTATTCAGCATCCAAATTATACACTCAGCCAGATCACCTCCATTTTGATAATTGCCTCATGAATGCATAACATGGCAGCGTGGGGATTTGTATTCCCAGGAATGTCTGCTATGAGGCATCAATCGTTAGTCTGCTGAGGATGTGGCACACCAGTTGATAAAAAAGAGGCACATGGCGTTCTTGGAAGATTATTAGCAAGAATCCAATCCTCCCTGGTTTCACTGAGCTCTTGCTCCACAGGTGCTGACCCAGAGGCAAATTTTAGACACAATCCCGTGTTGTATATGACACAAAAACTACCCGTCCCAGGGGCTACACAGGAAAAGGCCAGGTCTCCGGACAATTTTCACAGGTCTGGTAGAGAGCACAGCCCTGCACCCCTCCCATGGAAGATGCAGTGTGCGACCCTCTCTGCCCTCACTAACGCCTCCAGGCAATGCAAAGGGACAGGCACAGGTGAAGGTGTCGTGGTGTTCAAGGCACAGGCTGGATAAGGCTTTGAGCAACCTGGGCTAGTACAAGGTGTCCCTGCCCACGGCAGGGCAGTTGGATCTAGATGGTTTTTAAGGTCTATGATTCTATGACATTTTAGAGACACTGCTAGTCTTGCTGGGGAAAAGAAAAATTCCACCTATTATAATTTCTTTACTTAAGGCTTGCAAACTACTTCTCTCCATAGGGTGCAGAAGGAGACAGGATCTGGCATCCCTGAAGTGAAAAAGATCTCAATTACTCATCACTCCCTTAACCTCAGATACCTCAGTAATTGGTGTGAGTCAGAAGCACTTCCAGTAAGCACTCTACACAGGGGCTGATCTCCTCTCTACTCTTTTCCAAAATAGCAACCACTTGAATGGGAGCAGTGCTGCTGCGTGCATGGATGTCCCTGGGAGAGCTGGAAGTGGCGGGGCTGGGCAGGGGAAGCTGGGTGCCTGCTCTTTGGCTGGCTGAGGAGGCAGAGCACAGCCCGCGTGACGGATGGTAGGGGCTGCATTGCAAGGAGATGATGCCAGAGGCAAATGCGATACACTGAGGAAGGGGAACATAAAGAAGGAGAGTTTTGGAGATGCATTAATCCCTCAGAGCCACAATAATAATTATCACTGATTAGAGGAACAGAAGTGATGAACTGGATGTGCAGGCAGTGGGCCCTCACCTCACAAGAGTGAGAGTAGGTGCAGCTCCTTCAGCACCACAGCGCAGGTTCGGAAGGCACTTTTGAAGAAATCTCCCAACTGCTCCCACTTATTGTGCTTTGATTTGTGCTGTTGAGGGGTCTTATGGGCACCCAAAGTGCATCCTGTTGGATGATGCTCAAATGGCTGATGCACTGACACCACAAGTGGGTGATCTGGGTGTCCACAGGGCCAGTCCAAAGTGCAACAGCTGAAACGCATAATGTGCAAACATTGGCTCTTCCACAACATCCACCTCTCAGTGCTGATTCACTGCCTCTTGCACACTATTTGCTACCGTACATGTAGCAGCATGCACAGGTTGGGGATTCCTCACCATTTCTGAGTGACCTGAGCTCCAAAAGCAGGAACAGCATGTGGTCCCTTCCAGAAGATGCATTTTTCAAGACTGAAAGTCTGATCTAACTATTCTCTATCACTTAGTTGACTGTGGATTGGAAAGTGCTGAGCACAGCTAGTAAGTGAACAAAATGATTGGTCAGATAGATGGTTGTCTTCAGCAATAAAAAGAGGACATTCAGATCTTATCACGTTCTAGGCATGGAAAATATTCTACCCTAAGAATCGCAGGCCCAGCCAGGAAATGCCTGTTGTCACCACATTGCACCCTGTGGCTACTAAACACGCAGAAGAGGGAACAGTCATGTACAGGTCTCCATCATTCATTTTCACCATCCCAAGACACCACTCCGAGGTTTGCGAAAATTCAGTGCCTTCTTTTTTTTTCTGCACACATATGTGACAGAAATTTTTTCTACAATATTAGATTAATGAGAATTTCTCTCATATTTTGCTACCAAGAATACTTGAAAAAGCCATACAGCCATCAGAACAGTTGCTTCATTCAGATGCTTGCACAACCGCAAGCCTTGCTTCCTCTCTCTCTCATAAAGGGCTGTGCTCTTTGTGATTGTTCTTTCATGGTCTTGTTGCCAAATTAGGTAAGAGCTGTTCTTCCAAGTCATCTCAGCATCACTGCAACTGGAGCATTTTCATTGCAGAACCCAACTTTTGGTTTCTATGGGACTCCATCCTATTTGGCGTGTTTCCCCTGACAGAAATGCACCTTCAGTCCGTACTCCTGCAAATATTAAGCCTATACATGTGGCCCTGATTTGCAGCCTCTCTGCAACTCCACTTCTGAATCTGGTCCATTTGTTCAGTGGAAAGGGCCAAAGTTATTACCGCAGGTAACCACAACTCAGAGCTGCAAATCAGCATAGAAACAATAAGCTAGTAGAAGCAATAACAGTCAAGAACCCAGATATAGATGCCATAAAACCAGCACTTTGCCAAACTGCTTAGGCCAAAAATCCTTCAGCAGATACCTTATGAGTAACTTTTAGAAATCATAATTTGAAAACCATTGGACAGATCAGCAACCAAAAGATAACGTCACTGAAAGCCCAAACTATGTGGGTTTTCTTTTTTTCTATAAACCAGCAGGACCATATTCTGTTCTCATTTATAGCCATAAGGATCGCTGGTCTCAGCAAATAGCCATCCAAGATTTACATTCACAAAACACAGAAAAAATAAGTTCAGGTTACTTCTGTGGCTGAAACTTTTGTTCTTGCACACAAAGGAAAAGCTGTGATACAACCTCAACAGTCTTAGGATAGCAAGGAAACACAGGAGCAGTTTTCCTATGTCCCAGACTACTTCAACAATAGCAAGGAGGACTGAAGCACAGTTAGAAAGTAGAGAGGGCAGCTGGTTTGCAGATGAAGATAAAGATAAATCACTGTGCGGATGGGATGGAACAGAGCAGCCAGTAAATTTCCACTTTCTTGTGCTGGATCTCTTCATTCCATTCTCGGTTACTCAAAAATCCCATCTGAAAACTAGCAGCAAGTAAATACTATAGAATGGAGCAGGAGAGAATAAAAAGACAATAAGTGAATTACAACATTCAGGAAATGAAGGCATCCCAATCACTCGCATCAGAATTACAAGAAATTCATTAAATTGGCACTGGGCCACCTGGAACAAGCTGAATTAGCTGAATAATGAAATGTTAATTCTTCAAGCTTGCCTTCTATTTTACCCAATCAACTGTTTGCAAATATTGTATAACTTCCCTGCTCACCAAAAACCAAACAAACAAACAAATAAAAAAACCCCAACCCCGCCCCCCCCCCAAAAAAAAGAGAAGTCCACAACACATGAGCTCTTGGGAAAGACTGAAAGAACTCGGTTTGTTTCATCAGAAAGGACTATGAAAAGCCACACTAAGGGTTTTCAAACAAATCTGTGAAAGGACAGCTTCAAACTTTCAGATTCCTGCTTCAATTTCTGCAAACGAAATAAAGTTTTGGGAAAATGTTTCAAAATGAGGCATAGTGAAATGCTGGAATAGAACCCACTGCAAGGGCTGTGCTATCTCCTTGCTGGAGCTGCTAGATGTAACACAAATGTCACCATCCCCACACCATGAAGTAGGGAATAGACTAGACAACCTCTTCAGGTCTATATTTTTTATTATTTGCTTTGCAAGCAACCTGCCAATAACTTTGGTAAGCAACTTTTCAAAAGGTGATATGCTGAAGGTGAACTGGCCACACCAGTGTCCCCTGTCTGAGACACTGGTCTTCCTATACCTCTGGTGACACAAGACATGACTGCCTCCCTATGCAACATTCAGTTGCAAAACATCAGACACCTGACAGCTTCACCATTATGACAAATCTGAACCACAGCCAAAGGATCTCAGGAGTCTTTTAATCAATATATGTTTCTTTTAAAATATCCTTATAATTCATTTTGCAGTGGTGGTAGCAAATGGTTTAAACATGGCAAGGGTCATTTTAGGTAACTCTCCAAAGGGTAGCCTCTATTACCTGCAAGTTTGAGAAATATCCATTACAGATATCCTTTAAACTTGGTAATGAGGCATATTTAATAGTGGGTTGGTTTTTTTTATAAGTAAATTTGAAACAGATTCTGCAAGTAATGAAACAAAGTTGGTGAGCTAGAATTTCACCATGTGGCTGAGCGCCGGCATGACAAGTATGTGGGGGTGCTCAGGGCCCTGTGTCTGTCCCAGGCTTTTGGCAAAAAGCCGCTATTCTGTTTCTGCTGCCACATGATGCTTTTATGTTCATAGGATTTAAATGTTTCCTGTTCCTGCCCATCCATTTTTCATTTTCTGAATGAAAACACAACATGAAGTTTTTAACAAGCACGTAGTTACTTCAGGCACCTCAGTTTTAGGCACCAGCTAGAGACAACAGATACAAGAACCTGAATTATATGCTACTCATTCTAGCATCTGAATCTCAAGTTAAATCTGTCTAACCAAAGGCAAAGTTTAACTACAGACTTGAAGAAAAACATCAAGAATAATTCTGGACAGGACTGTATCCCACTGTATAGATACATCCACGGTGTATCTATAATCTGCTTATCCCCTAGGTATCCCTTGGGCACAGTAAAAACCTAATAGTATTTTACCGAATTTTGCAGCTCTAATTATCCTGTGCTTAATCAACCTTTGCTCTTCTAGATTTCCCAGTTTGCAAAACTAATTATAATGAATTGGCCAGCATGTATATGCACCACTGCCCTTCACCGCATTGAAAAGGACTGCCCAAATACATACTACGGGTCAGCTATAAGTTAATAACCACAGACAAATTTGAACAGATGTTGCGAGCAAAGAGCTTGTGCTTTTGAAACTGGAGGACAATGCTCTATGCTTGCTGCCGTTTTGGAATTAAGAGTGATCTTCCATTGCAAATAAGACAGATTATAGATAGATATCTTCTAGATATCTAAGGATTGATTTTTTTAAAAAATATTATCACTAATCATAGCTGATATGCTGTATTTAGTCACATTATTGTTACAGGAATATAATGGACACCCCCGAGCATGCAATAAATATATGCCTCCCAACATCTGATTGGTAGGAAGCAACAAACTACAGCTAGTTTTAAAATAGATGTGCACAGACTTTACACACTGATCCTAACAGACAAATTTGAAGGCAACAATCTACGTTGCAAAACTACACCATTATGTGACTGGACACAGCAAAGCACTCCAGTGAAAAAGACTTACATTCAGCCTTGCAGCAACACTTAACGTTTTTACTCTACAGAGCCAGATATCTGTCCCCAAGTATTTTTGCCTCTCTCATCTAGATTATAATTCCTGCAGAATAAAAACAGTCACCATCAACATAGAAAGATCCCTTGACTGCTGACCTGATTTGTTTTGTCCCCTAGAAAACAACCATTTGAAACTCTGATTAAATGGCATGCACAGGAACCTACTCTCTTTTCCCCAGCGGTGACAAAAATAGCTTTTCTGAGCAAGCACATCAAGAGTAAACACAAGCTGCTTCAATAAAAGAGAAAGTTTGATTTCATAATTCTTCCTTGTGCAAGGAAGCTTTTTAAAAAGAATATTAGTTTAGGCAGTACCCTAGACAAAGCAGGGGAAGTCCCATGGCAGCCACACAATAAATGGCAGCACTATTAACATTAGGTCATAACCTCTGTGTCACCGAGCCTTTGTGTGCCCTGAGCCTGGTGCGCTTAGAGCTGCCGACAGCTGTTCCAGGGCAACACACGGCCAAAGAGAAAAGCAGCAGCCAGCAAGGGGTTAACAAGATTGCTTTGGGTTTTTTTGCTGTAAGCAGCATCCCTTGAAGTTACTATTATCTTCCTGCCACCTCCTCCAGACCAGGTGCTTTCCTTTCCAGTATAAAATAGCTGTGCCTTTGCTGCATTTCTTTTAAAATGGTCACTAGTTTCTAGCACTTGTATCAGAAATCCATCATCTGGATTTACTCAAAAACACCATCAGTTTAACACACAGATTATCTGCTCGTGTATTCTGACTTCTTGAGAGTCTCTGTTTCAGTTAAGAAAAAATGCATTTGCAAACCCAGAACTTTGAAATCCTCCATTCAAAACAGCAAGTAAACCAGCATGTTGCTTCACACCCCAATAACACGTTTATCTCAAACATCAGATGTGTCATAAACATTATCCTTACTATCTTTTTTAAGCAACAAAACCAAGCATTCTTTAGTCTCGTGGCTTTTCTCAAGGCACTGGCAATATAGTCTTTCCAAATATAAACTATTCCCAAAGTCCAAACATCGCATATAATAAAAAGATGCAGCTTTTTTGGACCATCTTGTGGCTTATTGCCAAAAAGCATAAAACTATCTTCCTATCAGGAGCTCATATTTATTCCTGAGAAGCAATATGCACTGGAGGGAGCAGATAAATAATTCAAAAGGGAAATACTCTTTTACTACGACTAGGAACGCACTCAGAATGGGAAGAACAGGAAAACAAGGGGAAAGGACGAAGTTGTGTTGGAAATTAATTCTTTGTGATGTCACAGTGACATTGCATAGGGTAGAACATCTTCCTTCGATACACTTCTACCTCTTCAGGGACTGCAGGGGAGCTTAGCGAGGCTTAAGCCAAAGAGGCCTTGGTAAACAAGACTGACATAAAATGAACAGGAAAACTGCACAAATTTGTCTAATTAGCAAAGCCCGTTCTGCACCCAGTTTTCCTCCACATGTGACTGCTGGCCAGGGATGTGACTTTATACCACTACAGTTATAAACACCCTGTCTCAGGTTAAGCCCTGCTGTGGACATCACTGGACAATTGCAGTGCCCACCTCTATCCATGCAGGTAGACCTTGGCCTGGGGAACTGCCCTTTCTGTGAAAAGCACCTTTAGCTATCCAAACTGTGGCTACATTTGGGAGCGATGTATTGCTTTAGTAGCCCTGGTGGTGTTACTAGTGATAGAACTCCCCAAGAGGAAAGGCCTCAGTAAACTACTGTGGGTATCTGGCAAACTCAGGAGATGATGTGTCCCGCACCATGAAAGAGCCTGTAATCGTGGTTTGTTGCTGAAACACTACAGACTGAGGTCCCTGTTGCTCTGCAGAGCATAACGTCAACTGCAAACACAGCCAGCAAAGAGATTGCCCTGGGCTTGAGACAAAACAGAAACTTTTTTTAAAACTAGAAAGAAAAAGGCAATAAAAAACTCCCATCACCCTTGCATTCACCAGACATAAAAACTGTTTTGTTTTCTATTACGATCTTGCCTTAATCTGGTAAAATCAGACTCTGCTTTAGAAACAGGCCTGGCACTAGCCTTCTCTCCCATGCACAGGAGAGGAGGAGGTTCAAGACCTCGTAGCTTTTCAGTCATTCACAGCTTTCCAAATAAGCTTGCTGTTAATTCCCCCATTCTCTCCCTCGAGTCACCCATAAACGCTGCACACCCATTAGTAACTATTAACCGAGTCTAATCAAATACTCTAGCTGAGCTTGAATGTTGTTATTCAGTTTGGGATGTTTAAACATAATTACAGGCAGCAAGACTTTTTGACATGACAAATATTTTTTAATAACATTACCAGAATTATTAGTTCTGTTTTCACTGTGAAAGCAAACAGAGCAATTCCAGCTGGAAAGTCAATATTTATCCCTGCAGTAGGCTAAAAAAGACAGACTCTGGCAGCCAGCAGCCAAGGAAACTGCTTCCACTAACCAAGGAGTGATGGTGCTTCCAGGGAGACTCTCCTACAGCCAACTTTTCTGCAGTTCAGAGCAGTGAACCATTTGAAAACTTCATGTACTCATAGTTCATTCCCTTCTTTCATTGGTTTTTTCCCCTTAATTTCTTCATAATATCCTCCTTCTCACACACACCCTTTGACTTGTACCAGGTTGAGCCTTGATTAAAATTATTATTTCTTCAGAAAGGGAAACACTGAGTTTCTCGGCAAGGGAAATCTTCCAACACTAAGACGACAGCTTAACACTGAGCGCAGAGGGGTTGGAAGGGGGAAGGTGCATGCTAAAAACCTTCACGATCAGAGCTGACAACAATAGATTTTTGTTCACTTACGTTCATTGTTTAAATTGTGTTCTACTGCAAGGAGTCTGGGTGCCTTTCAAATGTAAATATTTTACAAGAGAATACCATATGGGAGACACAGCTGTTTGTTTTTATTAGGAAAAAAAATTGAATCCTTTCATTTTACAAAGTTTTTTTTTAAAGCCTGACTCGCAGTTATATGCCAACACTTGAATTATCTTAATTCAAATTAATCCCCAAGTAGTTGCAGGAAGTGTTTGAAGTTGGGTTTTTGCAGTTGTTAAGTGCTTAAAGAAGTTGTAAAGGAAATCAAGATTGTAAGATGTTTATACATCAGTATTTTCCCATGCTTGATAAAAAAATCAACACACATTGACTCCTTACAGGTAAAAAAGGTGACATATTTAGAGTTTGATAAGGCATGATGACATTTAAATAGGTACATAAGCAATATCACCTACAAAAATAATACTACCTGGCCTAAAATCAGAGACCAGCAAAAGCTTCAGAGTAATTAATTCACTTGCCAAATTAAGCCTCTAATTTTATTTACAGATTACTCAAACAAAACCTTGCTGATTTTCTCAAATGTGTTGCTGCTTAAAATATTTTGCCAAATAATACCTGCACAGTGAGTTAAGGCAGAAAAAAAAATGCTTCTATGCTGTCTCTAAAGCTCAGTTTGCACAGGACACACAAAGAGCCACGAGCAGGAAAAGAGCATCCACATCTACAAGACTCATGCCCACGGGTCCCAAGAAGCTGCTTCTGTTTTTTGGGGGAGACCTCACTGTGCTGCTCTCTTGAGACCAGAGAGAATATACATACACATCTCACCTTCATTTATCCTACTCTCTTCTTTTTATCCTCATACTTCACACAGAAAAAAAAAAAAAAAATTAGGTTGCCCAGAAACAGGCATTATACTGGAGAACATCAGCACTGAAGCTCTATGCCTGTTCAGTCCTAAGCCTGAGCCAAGGAAGGACTGATATAACTAGACGAACCTCACAGAGGGGGTATAAGACCCAGACACCCAACAAGTGACTCTTCTCCAGAATGCTCTTCCAGCAAACAGCAGTTTAAGAGTTTCCTCTGAAACAAATTCTAATTAAACTGTTCTGTAAGCTTTTTTGCTGGACTTCTCTTTCATGAATTCATTTAATCCCTTTCTGAATCTATTTACAATTTTGATCTCTACAACCTCCTGTGACAATGAATTTGCTACTATAATTATGTGCTGGGCAGACAAAAATCTATTTCATTTGCTTTAATACTTCCCTGTTGTGCATGATGCTCTCAGGCTTGTAAGATGTGCTGTGCCCTATAGAGCCAGCCAAGAGTAAAGGTTTTAATGCGAGGTTCAGAAGTGAAGAAGCTGTAAAGTGCCAAGAGATTCATCTCCATGGCTCTGGGAATTGATCACTGCCTGGGGCTGGGCACTAAACAGAAGTGGAAAGTGGAAAGGGAAAATAAGCATGTTTTTGGAGGAAACACACTTCAGTTAAAAATTACGCCCGAGAAAACATTCATCTATTTTTTTATTAGCTAGAGCAGCTAGGTAAGCAGGTCTGAATACCAGAAGGCAGCCACTGAATCATCATTTAACCCATCAGCTTGCTAGCACCCAAAGCTCTCCGCTTTGCAGTGGTTGTTCCACTGCAACCTTCCTCATGTGCTATTGAAGGCAATGTAAACCCACTTTCCCCTTGTACGCCAAATGTTTCCTGCTCCTCCTCGTGCTCCCATTGCTACTTCTCTCATCCCAGCCACCCCAGGGTTTGAGTCCCAGCAAACAAAGGCCAGTGCTATGGTGTTGGGTAAGGAAGGATGCTCTCTGGGGGTCCACATGATCCATACAGAGGGTGGGAGAGCAGCTACCCCATCCCTGCTGCACAGGTCCACAGCACAGGCTGCCTCCCTCCCAGCAGCAGCTATTCACCTTTTTACTATTGTTTGTGTTACGGCAACAGCTAAATCTTTCAGCCAAAATTGAGCTGGCCACCATACACACAGTAAAGACAACATCCACTCCAGAGAGCTTAACATCTGAAATAAGACAACAACCAATGACTGAAAGAATTCAGGTCAGCGTCTCCACATCGCAAGCAGGAAGCAGTGTGGGCAACCCAAGCTGCTGCAGGTGGACGAGCTCCGTGTTGTCCGAGGAAGGTTGTTATTTCTATGAGTTACACCCATTCGGCACTCCCTGTGGGAGGCTGTGATTCAGCACAGCACTTCTGCACCGGCCTGGAGGTAAGATATGGTATGGACTGACCACATACTTAAAATTAATTATATCCCTCAATATAGCTAGCACACGTGGGTCAACACAGGAAGTCCTTCTCCCAAAATAGATGGGCTTTGGCATAGCCCGTGAAGGACAGCACACACTACACACCAATGACAGTTTGCCTAGTGTATGTTTACAGAAGGTAAACCTCACTGATGCTCATTTATCCCTCCACATGGTCTCTGTGTTTGTATTTTCTCCCTGAGGCGAGCAAACTGTTCCTGCAGTACCAACACAGTACACACTTCTCTGAAGGAAAATCCCTTCTTGGGTGAAGGCTGAAACCCACAGTCACTCATACGTTACCTTTTCACTTCCCCACACCTGCAGTGTCACTAACCACTGTTACAGCCCACCCTGCACAGTTCTCCTGAACATAACACCCTCCCAAAGAGCAACTGCGGGCTTTTCCTAAAGCAAGTGACAGTGGCTAAGTCTTTCAGTCACAACCCGTTAAGACTTAGTCACACTACAGACACTGATGTCAATATTAATTTACACCAACAAGAAGCAATCCACATATATTACAGCCTGTTTAGTAATGCCACTGAGAAGCCTGTCCACATGAGGGCATTTCCTTTTTCAGTGGGTTTGTGTTTGAAATTCAGTGGCAGTATTCAGCACGGAAAAAGAGAGAAAAAGTTTCAAAGGATAAGCAAACGGGACTTCTCTCAACAATTGGTAATAGAGGGGTTACTGACGTTCAAATGAGTGCTCCAGGCAAGAGCTGCCTTTCTGACACTGTGCCCCAAACCATGTTGTTCTTATAATAAAATCATTCAGGCATCAGTCATGAGGTGGAAGACTACACTGAAATAGTACTCCCCACACTGTATCTTTTTCATTTGCATCATTTACTGCTGGGCATCTGAAAAGAAAGGATGGCTTATGTAAGAGCCTTACCCAGGTCTGGGAGTGTTTTTCATTTCTCCTTCAACACACAATCTTTTTTCTTATAAAGGGAAAGCTAATGTTTTTTCAAAGCTGGACTATACAAATTCAGACATTTCCTCTTTCTGGTTGAAGTATTTTGTAAGAGTAAGAGCAGTTATCACTTTGGCCCCATGTTGGGGTTGAGAAGCACAAATAGTCTCTTTAATATTAATGAAAAACTAACATCTGTGGAAAGGGGAGGTCTCCAGAATGACCTCTTTGCCTACAAACAATAAACCCATCTATAATGGCACAGGGACCCTCTAAATGTAGTGCTTGAGGGAGTGATGTAGGACCTCACAAGCCCTTTTTTCCTGCCAGCACGAATGGGCTGCACATTTTGAGGCTGCGTTTGAAGAGGCTGGCCTAGATGCCCACCGCTGGTGTGGGTACCCCTGCCCTGCTGGGATGGCATCCAAACTAGCACTAGGCTTTGACAGGCACCTGATGGCACAGGAACCTAACAGAGTTAACGCAGAGGAATTTACACCTCAGAGCACAGAGGAGATTCAGTATGTAACTGAAGAGCCCTTCTTAACCACTGAACCGACTGCATTTGGGTATCAGCCTACTTCACTGAGCTCAGTTACTTATTATTTCCCTTCAAAAGTGTAAGACTGTATGCTAGCTCCATCTCAGTGCCATCCTCCAGCAGCCTGAGATATTATATTAAAAGTGTTTATTAGGACTGAAAAACAGTGGAGATTTACTAAGGTTTCTTAACTCAGTTTGCACCTCAGCTCTCCTTGTCGATGTGAAACATCAGTTTTGCATGCAGTGCACAGCTCCTCTACCCAGCTCAGGAAGAAGTCTGGCTGAAATTTCCAGTACAGACAGAGGAAGGTGAAACAGCATTGAGATCTTCCTGAAAATAAAGGGAGATGCATAACCAGTGCAAATCTCAGGGAGGATCTGTGCCAAGTAACATGGGTCATGGGGCCTTCATGAAGCCCAACCGAGGGCAGCCACTGCTAATGGAGCCTGGGTACACATCCACACGACGTGCTACGCTGCTCTGACTCTGGTGTCACAGAAATTCGAGCAGCAACTCCAAGACTGTGGCAAGACAAATTTAAAACAACAGATTTAGGCAGGGGCAGAGGGATAACATATGTTCCCCTCTTAAATAAAAACCTGCGGAGAAGCAGCATGCAGAGGTACAGCACAGTGACTAAATAAGCACCTTGTCCTTCAGGGGTTATCTTCTCCCTTCAAAGGTCGGCTGGGGACCAAAATCTCCTGATCCTGCCCTGAAGTCACCCTTAGTCTTAAACAAAATGCTTCAGAGAGCTACAGACAGCAGGAGCATCACCTGCTAGCTTTTAGGGCTTTATAATATAATCTCTCCTCCCCACAATTTGTATGCCTTGTATACTAAGGCATGAAGTTCCTCCTGGTAGGTCAGGGTTACACCTCTTATCCCAGGTGTGAATGAGCAGCCACTAATGTAATAGGACATTGAACGTGACTGTTCATATATACCATAATACCAGCAACACAACTGGGTGTGACAAAATGATCTTTACTGTACTGCTGTCTGTGGGTTTCGGGATAGGATCCCCTCCCTGCCAAATCCAGCTATTGGCTACAGTACCTATGAGAAACATTCGGTGAATAACTAGAAGCTACAGTTCAGATTTACATTAATAATAACAACAAAATGAAACCAATAAGTTTCCAACGTAATTGTTTCAAAGTCAGCAGAGAAGAAATTGTTACCATGAATCCAATTGCCCCCATATCCATCAGTATGCAACAAGCAACCAGAGAAGCTATTCCCAAAAAAGAAAAATACATTTTGCATTAGCAATAAATTTGCTACAAAAGATTTTCAGTAAGTCATTAATAATAGCGTATTCCCCACTTAGGACTCAAGTGCCATCAAATAAAAATAAGCTGCTGTTGCCAATTGGAAAACTAGCTCCATATGTGTCTGCTGGAGTTATAACAGGACTAGTGTCCAGGTGTGGAGGTTGTAACTCTGGGAAGGAAAGACCCAGTCTTTCCTAAGGTACCTAATCGACATGAACACAACGTGGCGTGCTGTTCCTGCTGCTGCCAGGCCACATCGAGAGGGTCGTGTGCCTCAGCTGCAGCAGTTAATACAGCAAAGTGCAGATTTAAAAAGGCATTTTGACATGTGACTCATTAATTTCAGAGTTTACTTATGGACTGTTATCAAAATAGTTATGAGGCTACAGCGCTCACTCTGTAACCTGCATCCACACAACCCACTTCATGTTCACTGCCTGACTTAGTAACTCTTTATATATAAAGACCCTAGCTACTGAAATCAACGGAAAATAAAAGTCTAAATATTCTGATAAATGTGGACCCTGAATTCCTATTCATTTCAGTAATGACCTAGGAGCCTAAAATAAAAGTTATTCACTTAAATTCATTCTCAAAGCTGGATGCCAGGCAGCGGGCACCTGTACAGGACCAGGAAAGGCCTTAGACCCTCCTTGAGGCTTTTGGTGTCAACAAATGATAAATAAATAAAATTATCAGAATTATAACTTTGCCTGTTGTCATTAGCTCATATGGTATCGATCTGAAACACCAGGAATGCAAGAGCACTGAAACCATCAAGCAGGGGGAAAAGAAAGATCAAGTTAATGCTTCAAAATATGGCAAGAACATGAGGAGTATATAATGCTAACACATGACACATTTTTGTCAGAGACATGGCATTATTTAAACAAATGACAGCAAGAAGTGAGGCTGGAAAGAGCAGTTCCCCAGTGTGCAATACTTTTTTGGTTAGTTCACACTACAGCTGAGATCACTAACAGTTATTTCTTGAGGAAAAGAGAGTCCACGAGGCCAGTCTCTCAGAGCTGGTGTAGTACCAAGTCTCCTCCTACTGATAACTAAAGAGATCATAAAGGCTTTCTTCCAAACCCCCAACAACCTTTTCTGAAAATAAAAATTCTTTTAAAAAACTTAAATCACAGGTTTACAGATCCTCTCCATCTATTTAATCACTGTAAATGTCACTTAAATATCAGACAAGATACCTGCACGAGAAGGTGCAATTTTGCCTCTTTCATCAGACTGTCTTTGGTTTGCAGTTTCATGTGTTGCACTGGGATCAGCCCCTCTCCTGGCCAGGTGATGTTATAATTAAACACCCTGGGATTCCCAGGGCCCTCATGATTCAAAACTCTCTCTCCTTCCCATCCAGCATCTCAAGGACAGGCCTGGCATTGGGGCAGGACTCATGGCTGATGCTGGGAGCCCGGCACAGGTGCAAGGCATGTGCCTTTCCTGCCACACGACCAGATGGGTCCATGTCTCCTCCCGAAATATCCACTTCATCAGAACACAATCACGATGGTAATAACTAGGACACAATCTGGTTCAGTGTTTAATAACTCCAGCATTATACTGTGAATTTCCTCTGGTCGTTTACATCTGACATGAGTGGGAGCATGATTTGGACACTGCAGCTATAATGATGCCAATTTATAACATCCTCCCAACACCAATAGTTAATGGTAAAGTTCTTGGGAAAAAACTCTTTACTATATGTTATAAGATCTGCACAGAGTTATTCTTCTGTCTTTAGTAATATGCCCTTTGACAGTTTCAGTTTACTAACAATAGCTTCAGAGTCAACTCTTTGATTGATATTTTGTCATGTTTTTATCCTCACAAGGTGTAAGAAAACATATAATTCCGATCTGGCAGCTACAGGTAATCATTCAGCAAACCATACTGCTAGCCAAGAGCTAACAAGGAACATTATGCCATTGAATCTCATCCATTACAAGAAGGACACAAAGGATGTGTTATACTGGGTAGGTTTTACAATAAATTTGCAGCAGTGGAAGTGAGGAACTTGACTCCCATTGAGAGAGGCACTTATGATGAAGAACTGAAACATCCAAAAGATCATCATGCCTTATGCACACAGTGCCACTAAAATCATACAGATCCTTGATGAGAAATGCAAATTGGGAAAGTGACCTGAAAAGCCCGTGCAGTGAGACATGCCACAAACTGCTACTGGTTAAATGAACAATTACTGGACTTGCTCATTTCTAAAAGAGATGCAAGGAACCTCATCTTCAAACGGACCTCTTTATCCACAATTTAACAAACAAAACAAAACTATGAGCGTTGCAGCACTAGGTATAATCAACCCATCAGACAGCATTAAGTTGAAACAATGGCTCAGATATCACTAAGCCTCTTATGGGAATTCAGTCAAATCCAGACTTACTTGGATTACATGGCAGTTTGGGAAATCCAGTAGTAGAGAATCATTTTCCTTCCAATCAAACTCAAAGTATATGAATTTCTTCTTCTTTTACAAGAAAAGAAAAAAATGAATAATTGCATTGGCCTTGTATAAAATTGCTCAACTGAACCAAGTTGTAGCCAGCCTGGAAGCTTAGTGACTGCATCTCTGTGCCAAGCCACGTCTGAAAAATGGTCCTTGTCTGCTGCTGCCAAGGCTTAGAGTGCTCAAGAGGCAACAGAAGCAGCTTATTTCAGAAAAGGGAATAACTCATGTTATTCAACAACAGTCCACTTTGGCCTCGATCTTATAATCTGGGAGCTAAAATCTAGATGATAAGGAAGAGCACTGATGAGATTTGAAGAAAGCTGTGTCACGGTTTTCTGTGCTTTTAAGCTGGTTTATTTGCTCCCATATTTTGAGGGCTGGTAAAGGAAGTCCATCAAAAAGGAAGAGAAAATGGCAAGCCCACCCAGCCCAGAGAGCTGGGAGCTCAGCATCTGGCTCCAAGTCCTGGATGCTCCAGTACTGGGCATGCACATGTGTAAAGCAGAGCCAAAGTCTTGCATGAGCTTAAGCAACAAACATCTCGATTTCCATTTATGTCAACAAGGGCTGCAGAGATTCGGTATGTCTGAAAGTAGGCATGTGTTAACGACATGTCCATAAATGGATTTAAATGTCTATGGTTTTTAAGATGCTGCATTAAAAATATTGGCCCTTTCTCCTTATAACTGTTAGCACCCAATAACTCCTTAGGCTGAAGTAAGAGATTTCTCTTTTACTTCATTCGTATGGCAATGTAGCGTCACTGGCTTCAAACGAATTATAACAGACTAAACCCAAGTGTTAACAGGGAAAATTCAGGCCCTAGAATTACATTCAGTAACTAAACAAGTAAATGCTGAAGTAAATAAACCAGAAGACTTGACTAAGAAAGCAACTTAACCAGCACTGTCTGCTTTTGCTCAGCTATAAAGGAGAACTTGTGGATGTTGTGACAAAACTCAGCTTGAAGCTATTAATTTTCCAAACAATGACATGCCCTGATGCTGATCTGAAAGTTGTGAATTAGGAGACGGAAAGAATTCCTGACTTTCAAATTCCATCACATATTTTCATGCTAAAAAAAAATAAAAAATATTGTTTTCCTCATCAGAGGACTGTTGCGTCTTTAGGAAGAGCTTTCCTTTTGTTCAGAGTTGCCGTCTTCCTGTGTGGTGTCATTCAGCCCCACACTGTGACTCTGCACAACAGGTCTACACGCCTTGTACATCTATTAAGCACCACTACAGCAAGATTCTGAGATTCAAAGTAAACAACACTACTGCAAACTTCACATTGAGTTGGAACTCAAGTTCAATTTTTTTCTGGCTCACGCATTATCAGTAACAATGTAAATCCTTTCAGGTCCAGTGCTGTGTAAAGTCATTACTCGTGAATGATGTCTCCTGTGACATCTGGCCAACCCTATTTCCTTCTCTGGGGGTGTACACATGTCACTGGGAGCATAATTTGAGGACCATCAGTGTGTAACTTTGAAGACAATGAGTTTATACAGGTGGCTTTGCAAGATAAATGCAGATAACAGTAGTTCTGATAGTGTATAAATTAGGAAAGTTCTCGGGTTTTTTGTTCAGCGTTGTGACAGGTCTGTAGTAACAAACTCCAAGACCTGACTTTCACTGTGTGCAGTGAGCAGATCTCTGGAGCAAGACCACTTCATGGCATTTCTTTACAAAAAACTGTATTTTAATCACTGGGGATGTCATGA
Source organism: Pterocles gutturalis (assembly GCF_000699245.1). Lineage (NCBI taxonomy): Eukaryota > Metazoa > Chordata > Aves > Pterocliformes > Pteroclidae > Pterocles > Pterocles gutturalis. The sequence goes on along the minus strand of NW_010130592.1, from coordinate 30,643 downwards.
TCTGAAGAAAAGGAAACAGGAAAGTGAAGGCTAAAGGCAGCACAAGCCACGTGTTGAAATGCCCACATATTTTTGCCTGCACACTGTGTCCGTCAGGCATATACCGAGGTCTCTGCTGCAGCTCACAGAGCTGTGCCAGCACAAGAGTTTCACGTCAGTGCAATCAAACCAGGACAACTGTGCTGATGGGGCTGTGGACACCTCATTTATAAGTAAAAGAAGGTAAAATTGTTTGTTAGATTTATTCTAGTCTTTTCCAGGGCAGGATGAATGCAGCTGTGCTGGCAGAGGTGCATCCATGCAAGTGCCTTTGGACAGAACTGTGATGGATACAGACCTCAGCAGTGACAACCACATGGTATTGAGGCTACAACTGGTCCAGGAAGTGATTGAAAACCTCACATCAAAAAAAACCTACATCTCCCCGCTGGCTTTCTGAGCAATGAACCATCACCTCCAAGACCAGTTTGTCCTCAGGCCCTGGTAAGTGGGAGCACTACAAGAACACATGAACAGTCCCAGTTGTTCCCAAGGAAGCCAATGACAAAGTTCCCAGTGATCTTGATGAAAACAGAAGCTGGCACAAAATGCTGCAAGTCATTGCATGATCTTACTATGACAGTACTCTGAACAAATCAATACTTAGGCTGAATTTCATTTTGCAAATTGAATCAAGGATTCAATTCCTCTGTCTTGCAGGAAATGTCTCTGCCTTACAAAATACCACAAGGAGAAGAGAAATAACTCAAATGTGCCTTATAATCAGTTGCATCTATTCTAGGACCACAACCACTAAAATGCCTTAATTACATATTTAGCATTATTGTGGGGCATTAGTATAAAGTAGATTAGCTGACTGACTTAATTGTGCACTTCTTATAATATCATAGAGATTTATTTTAAATGTCTCCTGAACTGCAAACTCCCTGTTCTTGCAGTGCTTAGATTTGGGGAAGTTACGATACAATACTACCCACCCTCCCCCAGCCCCCATGGGGAGGACAATGTCTGGGATTATATAAACTCAAATGGTACTCTGGCTGTTTACTTCAGCAGGCAATTTGTCCCAAAGAACATCATAAAGCTCAGGATGGGAGAAAGGAACAGCATGTTCCAGCCTAGAAAGCAGGTCTGAAGGACATCGAACCCCTCCTTAGTCGTACTTAGATTAAACCGGCTGATACTGGGAGTGTCCTAAACACTCTTACTCACCCTACCCCTGCTAGAAAATCATATGATATACCAGGGTGGAATACTAATTTTAAGTCACAGTACAAGTGAACATTTTTAGAAAGAGGTCACATCCAGTGGGTTGGACATAGGGCTGCTGAAAGCCATGAACTTGTGGATGGAGGTGCTACCCCAGCACTGCACCCCTCCACATCTTCGGGAAGGTGTTCACCTGCCCTCATCCCTCATGTCCAAAAGGGCAATGAGATTTACTGAGCTTGGTAGTCTAGACGAATTAATTACTGACCTGGTTCTTCCCTTAGTTATCTTGCAAGTCTGATTTCACCATTAGTCATGGCTGTGAACATTTGTTTCACTGTTCAATCATCAGGACTCAGGAAATCAAAATGTTTTCCCCAACATTTGAAGAAACGGTGGCATAATATTAAAAATAATCTGGACCATATTTGCAACTATCTGATTTAGAGATAGCTCTACCTGCCTGCTTCCTTCCCGCTTCCACCTCCAATAAAACTCATTTATCTTTGCTTCCATGAGTTCCCCATACATCATCGGTTGTGCTGCGGTCCTTGTTTTCTCAGTTTGATTTCTAAGAGTACCTATCAGATACATTTTTAGATGATTCAATGAGCTTCACTGTTCTGACTTATTAGAAATTAGCGAGGGTTGAAATAACTTTTGCTATTAAAAGCACAGCCAAAAAAAGAGAACATTTTGCTTCGGAGAAAATCCATTTGGATGCACTAGCTCCCTTCTGGAAGTCCTAAACAGTTTCATCCAGGAGACCTGCTAAAAAACCCATAATTTCTACTTTTAGTGGGCTGAAGAAACTTTTCCCTTGGAGATTACATCACTTTGATTGGATGTTATGTTTTCCACCCTGATCTCTCTAGTAAAGTGCAATTGTAGGAGAAACATATTGCTCATTGAAAAGCTGCATACAGAACTACTGCAAAACAGGGAGAAAAATACCCAAGGAACTGTAAATCACTTGAGCCAAATTCTTCCTTAATTTACCCCTGCACAACCAGTTTCCATTGTAAAGAGCTGTCTTCAGTATGGGAAGCACAAAATCGACATTTTCCTTTGAATATTAACTGTTAAAAATGTTGAAAAGAACCCCCGAAAGACAAAACAACTCCAGCATGAAATGAAGAACAAATAACTATCTGAAATCCAACTCTAACATTACAAAATATTTATTTTAGTTTATGCCATGTGCATATAAATAGAACACAGTGCAAGCACCAGTCTGAGGCAATGAGAAGGTTGCACAAAATAGCATTCAAAAATCAGGAAATGCCAGAATTAAGGTTTCCCAGGCAACCTTAATTTTACCCTCCCTACATATGCATTTCACAACATAGCCTTTAAATACGCCATAGCATTCCATTTCTCAAATAGTCGCACATACAGAAGAAAGCTCCTAACAGCAATAACCAACTTGTCACATTGTACATGTTGGCGACTTCTGCTACAGGGAGAAAGCAAATTGTTTTGTAATCTTTCGTATTGCAAGAGTGAATTAATTTCACTCAAAATTGAGCACAAAAATATCCCCCAACATCAACTTGGGAAGAGAGTTTTCAGCCATTTCTAAACCTTGGAAAGCACTAAGTGATTTTTCATCCTGGGATAAAGTCTGGTACCAACATATTTAAAATTAATATACCTGTGTAAGCAATGTAGTCTTTGCTCACAGTTGAAATTTCATGTTCTCCTGTTCTAAACAGATACCATGTTTGCTCTACAGTCAGAAAAAGCCTGGGATATTGCCCTGAAGAGGCTAGATGAATTAGTTGAGAGAAACCCAGAACTTTTTAAGCATTGCTAATTCATTTCTCCAACAGGTGAAGACTGGTCCAGGGAATAAATCAGCCCTGTGAAATAACAGAAAAGAAATCCCCTTTCCTGAAATACATACAAGTACAGGAATGAAAGTAATAAACTTCACAGGAGTTAATGAAGTTAAGGAACTTTCACAAAAAATGAACCAAATGAAAATCTACATTTCCTTCTCTCCAACACAAGCTAATGAATACACAAACCCAAACAGTAGCCACCTTGAAAACACTAAGACTGAATAGAATGATGCATTTTGTTTCCAGGAGCCTTACTTCCCTCCTGTTTTAACAAGGATCTTCGGCATTTATGAAAAGCCAGTAGGAATTTATGTGTGCTTATCTTATTGTCACTCCATCACACAGAATTTTGAACCATTCAGCATCAGGACAGCTTTCCTGAGAAGGCAAATGGTTGCTCACAGGACCAGATAAGCCAAACAGAAGAGACGTAAGTGCCTTCTATTCCCCGTGATAACAGGCACTGTAATTCCCCGTTACACAAGAGTCTGAACCTTCTCCTGCTGCCCTCAGACAGCAAAGGGCAGATAGTGCTCCAGATGGAATCAGTTTGAAAACTCCCTCAATTCCATCAGAACAGATCTAAAGTTAGTCCAGCACAGAACAGAGTAGTGGACTTGGGAGCACTGAACCTGGACCAAGAGACTTGCCTGCACTCGTCATCCTTGCCCATCACTCCAAGCAAGCTCTGTCCCTTCTGCACACCCCTCTTCCTTCACCTGCCAGCTTTCCCTTATCTTGCTATTTACATTACAAGCTCTTTAAGGCAGGTTTCCCCTCCAAGTACCTGTTTGTACAGTACACATCACAGTAAAGCTGTGATCTCAGGGTCTCTAGGTACACTTGAAATACAAATAATAATGAAAAAACCTAGCAATGAGAAAAAGAGCAACTAAAAAGCAAAGACCTTGACTTGTACAAAATAATCCATGGCTTGGGTAGGCACAGCTTGTGACAGATTCTTTCCTACTCCCACTAAATTGATGGCAACGCTCCCATTAGCCTTAATGAGAGCAGGATCAGACCTAGCCTGTGTAGACTGAAAACTTTCATAAGGCCAAAAAATGTCTAGCTTGAATGACATACAGCATTTCAGTTCCTTTGGAAATTCAAATTCCTATCAAGTGTGTGATGCAGCCAGTCCTGAGCCACGAGTTACATCCATTTCCAAGCACAGAGGCTCCTCAGGGACACAGACACCTCAGAAGCACTGGATGCTTTATGAAAAACTTCAGTCACTCAGCCAATAATACTTACAACAAAAATAATAGTTTCCATTCTCACATATTGCTAAGTTGCAAACTGTTCCTTAGATACCTGGACATGGAGTTTATGAAAAACACATGTAAAATCCTGACAAGCAAACCTTGTTTTTACCTTTACACAAAATAACTACTGAAAGGACCAATTTTCAGAAGACGCCTATTGGGACCTGTCAAGTATGCAATATGCCAAAGACATCATCAAGCAGTGCACTTCAGATGCTGCTCTGCTTTCCCTGAGATGCATGCCCCCTCACCCCGAAACTTCCCTTGCTTTCTTCCCAGGGCAGATATCACCCTGATGGTTGTCTTCAAATGTCACCAGTGACTCGGTAAGAACTCGCTGAGCTTTCCCAGTGTAAGGAGGAAAAATTCTCACGTTTGAGATAATTCCTTGTAGTATTCACTGTCTGGTTTAAGTCGTTACTGGGTGAACACCACATCTTTGCGATGTTTGCTGGGATGTGTTGAAGACCTTCCTGCTCAGCTCGGAAGATGCAAGACCTGATAAGCAGCTCTACATTTGTTCATCAGCCAGAGGAGTCTGTCATGGCCTTCCTTCTCTCTTTGAACTTGGAACACCAAAACAGAAAGTCAGTATAGTAAGGGCATTTTGTTGCTAAAAACTGTAATTCACAAACACTTAATACAAATGAATCAGCTTTAACCAGCTGAAAAAATGCTGTGGATTTTTTGCTGTTTTGGTTTGGTTTTTAAACTGCTTACTTCAGTATGACAGTGTACGGAAGGATCTCAGTCACAGCTACAGTGACTGTGCACTAGTGACATTACTCCATCCCTCTCTTACCACTACAAAGCAGACAGGAACAAGTAATTGGGTACTTGCTTTCAATTATTTTCTCCTACTGTATCTTTTCTGTATTATCTCATTATGTCCTTTGGTTAACTTGACCTTTATACCTTCCAACAGAGCAAACAAAGAAGCGCATTCAAAATTGGTGCTGTACTTCTTGTAGCGATGCCGCAATGTGACTAAGCTGTTTTATATGAATTCCAGGATGACAGAAAGCTGTTTTGCCCTGCTTGGATACACATACTCATTGAAAGTACACCAGTCAAATGCTCCTTTCAGCTTTGTGCCGTTATGTCTTTTTAATCCCCAGAGCAGTAAATTTGGCTCTAATATATCACTCAGTACCTTAACTTATAAAAATTGATTCACTGTAGGTGAGCAGTGCTTCAACAGAATAAAATGTGCTGGAGAGCCTGGGTTTACTCAGCAAGAAATCTCTGTCTTCCAAATTCACCAAAATGGGTCCCCTTATCTAAAAATAGACCAGAACATGAGAGTTTCGCTTTCAGTCTTTATATCTTTCTTACTTTTAGCTACAGTTTCCTAAAAACTGTGTCACAGTCCAAAGCAACCACTAAAGAAGTCCTGTAAAACTTAGACTTTGGGCAACACAATCGCTCCAAAATTATGATCAGAAGAGTGGCTTTGATTTATGTCACTTCAGAGGATCTGATACACTACCATTTAGTCCTCTACACCACCCACTATCACCATCTAGCCCACACAAGCTGGCTTGGCATTCCCTGTATTTTTATAGAAATTCTATTTCTCGGACCATTTTACAAGTTGTGTTTGTTTGTTTCTTTATTTATTAGTGTGCAGGTAAGAAATATCCTGAGAATAACAACTGTGCTCTGTGAGAAGTGATAGATGTGCAAATTAGAAGTGTCTCTTCTGTTGAATACAAATAATATTTTTAGCATGAAACCAGCGGCATAGTGTCCCTACTGAATTTAGGATACAATTAAAACTTTGTTGTCTTGGACCTTTGGTAAATACTCTTTGAAGATTTCTGAGGCCTTTTGCAAGCTGAATCTGTTTAAATCAGCAGTTATAAATGTAAATACCTAATGAGGGTGCTGAACAAACTGTACTTTGACTAACTCCAAATTATAAAATTCAAGCTGGGAGCTGACAAACTGGGGATTAACTTTATCATCCACAAAAAACCAGCAAAGAGGGTACCTCTCCCTCACCTTGTTTTTAGAATTAAGTACCAGGACAATGGTGAACAAGAAATCTCATCCATCACTGTTTGTCTAAAAGAGAAATCTGAAACTAGAACTTGGGAGAATTTCAGCCCTTTTAAAAGATTTTAAAAGCTTTTAATCCACCAGCTCTTTAGACCTGAAGATGATATTCAACTGTTAAAAATCACCTTCCAAAACTGTCAGTTGTAGACCAGGACACAGAGAAACACACTACAAGACAACAAAAAAAAGGAAAGAAAAGAGGGGAATCCCAGTGATCCCATCGTTGAGGGATGGATGAAGACAACAAGTTTCAGTGGAATCTCAGAACTTCACTCATATGTGCCAAATGCTCCAGTCAGACAAGCTTAGACATCCAACACATTACTCCCTAAAAGCTAAATTATTATTTCTTAAGACTAGCATGTAGCTCTCTGGAGATCACTGCTTCCTATTTATATGATGACTGTTTAGAACCATGTGTTGCTAATGCCAGCCCTCAGGAAACACAGACACCACCCAAAGAGTTTGGTTTTTATTTAAAAAAAAATGCAACCACAAAGCATATCTTATGGCGGTGATGCCAGGCAGTCCCATAAGCTCATGGAGCAAACCATGCATTCCCAGAAATGATGAGCTTTAAAAATTACTGTTATTCACAAGTTGTCATTCATTTAGACAACCACTGGTACACCACCTCATGGTTCCATCACTGTTATCACCAGCTTCTCCTCCCTCTGATCCCATCTGAACTGTTCACCTTCATCTGTCCCATCCCATGCATTTAGAGAGCTCAGCACTTGCTGGTGCAGACTCTCACATACCACCTGAATCACCAATACAGCCAGATATGACTGAGGCCTCAAATTATTTGTCATAAATAAACAAATCAAGGACCTCTGCTCACCATCAAACGACAAGGGTAATGACTTCACCATCAGTGAGGGTCTCAGGGAGTTAGTTCTACCTTATTTTACAGGAAAAAGAGGCAAGTAAACTCATGGAGGAGTCTGGGCAGTGCACTTACATTAATGGGGGACTGTGAAGGTTTGGTGTTGAAAACCTGGTTTTCTTGACTGCCTGGCAGATGCTCGTAAGGGTAGCTATTATTACTGTAGCGTTTCTGCTCTTTTGTTTGAAATACAACAAAGCAGGCTCAGGCTGTCATGATCTGGACCAGTATATCACATATGAGAAATCATCTGTTGGAAATGTACATGTAAAGCTGCCAAAATAGACAGATACATTCCCTTCAGTTCTCACTTCCATGAAACGCAGACACCTTTTCTGACCATTACTCTCCCAGTGCATGTCTGAGGTTATTACACGGGTGAGAGAGGGGTTATTTCACCTAACACAGCCAGCAGCTTTCTTCTTGCTTGGGGCAACAGGAGGAGGAAGCTTAAGGGAGCCACACTGACCAGCTTCTCACTGGTTTCTTGGTTGTAATCCAACACATTAATGGGACAGCAATCCCTCTGAGGTTCCAGCTCCAGCTCTGTGAAAGCCTTTCCCTGTACTTTTTTACTACTAAGTTCAAGAGTATCAGAAAAAATGCTCAAGCAAAACCTGAACCCTGTCAGAGCCAGGCTCTACTTTCTATTACAAGAGGTTGCAGTGGGAGGAAGGAGGTCCTGCAATTAAGCAAGAGAAAATTGGATCCATTTCTGTTCCCCCACCACTGACAAATCCTAGCATTTCATCCACCTCTCCATGCTTCGGTGCCATCTGTAAAACAGAGATGCTAATAATCCCCCACATCTCACAGCTGTTCTATGAATTAACTCACCAGAGCTCAGCGGTGTTTTGGTACTGGTGATGGGAGCTAACAGGACATACACAACATCACCTCTTTTCTTTGTCAGCTTATTAATTACCACATATATTCTCCAGGTCTTGCAACTGTGTTTTAATGGGTGAAAATAAATAAATAAATAAATGAGAGCAAATAACCTTTCCCTGCCTATAAATCAACCATCTGTCACCTTCTTGCGTATGACAGAATTTCTAATCAATATATAATTTTCACCCTGTTTTAATGAGTGTTGCTGTATTGCTACCTACTGCTGATTGCAGTTACGTCTCCTGTTGGACTAGTATTAAACAGTTCTGTAATGGGAGGTGATGCCAGCCCAAAGCCTTCATCCCTCAGTTGTACCAGATGTAAGTTTATATTACATACTTCACTCACCTTTCTAAAAGGGAGACAGCAACAGTTTTATAACCATAGCAGATCCCAAAAATTAAAAAGCAGTCATGGTAGATTTTGCAAAACTTTTTCATGGAGTAACCAAGGAAGTTTTCATACAGTTTGTTTCAGACTAAATGGACTTCTCTTACACTGTCTGGGCTGTATCTCCTTCTGTTGGGATTTAAGGAGCACATTAAACAAACACTTAAATGGGAAACATGCAAGGAATTGTTAATGCTGAGAGAAGGGAACTTGGGATGGTCCTCTTCCTTCTGGGTCAGGAACAGCTAGAGCTGGGAAGAGAAAGGCTGTTGCCTAATGCAGGATTTTAGTATTTAAAAACCTGGTTTTCTTCCAAAATAAAAATGGGGCCCTAGTGGCTTGGCAGCCTGCTCCTGAGCCACAGATCCTGTGATGCCAGGATCCTCAGCCCCACGGCGGTTTGCATGCCTGGCTGCCCTGGCACCACGTACCCTCCCAGGGGGGCATTGCCAGCCCCACAGCAGCTCACACAGCTGGCTGGCTCCACACCAGGGACCTTGGGAAAGGTCCAGCTTCTTTCACAATTTCAGAAAAATCAAACCATGTCAGCAAAATATACAGTTCCTTTCAAAGCAGGAAATCCAGTGAAATAAATTTCTCTTATCAGCTTTAATGTAAATCTTACAGCTCAGGATGGTATGGGGTAAAGTGAGATCTCAAATGATCTCCAGTAAGATCAGGTTTGCGACCACATGTGGTTTCCTTGCAAGTTGTGCAAGAAAAGCCTTTGCAGTCCATCTGGGGTCATATTCTGCTTCATAAAAGGTGTGACTGGAGGTTCAAGAAATTGGAAATACTGGAATTTGGATTTTATTGTTAAAAAAGAAAAAAAAAAGAGAAAGGCCACAGTCAACAAATAACAACCACCAAATAAATATAATTGGCTCATTTTCCATATTTCCATATCATCACCTTGTAGGAATATGATTTAAAGTTTAAATTCTAATTTTCCTACCGCAGCCTCCCAGTCCAGCCTGGAGCAGCAGAGAGAGAAACCACTCCAGGGCAAGAACACTTTTTCAGTCCTGACACTCAGGAGGATGCAGATATACTGAGAGGGACAGACAGGCAGCCACTCATTTCACACAGGGAGAATGGCCCTCTTGTAACATTCGGTTCTATTTTTTTGGTCCTCAACTGGTTTAAAAAGCACTGTGTAACTTGGTATGAAGGCAAAATTACAGACAGGAGCAGTTCTTCAGGTCGTGGAAACTGTCATAGGATATTCTGTAGGGGCACAATTGTGAATAAACTGCAAGGGATGGAACTGGAGAAAAGACGGAGTAGATCTAGGCTCACCACAGCACAAAACACCAAACAAAAACTCAAACATTTCAGCTGCCTTCCCACCATACCCCAAACTGTTCATACTGCAACCTCAAGACTGGGAAGATCCAGGTCTGGAGGGCAGCTCAGCACCTGCTGAGGCGGGTGCAGGTCCTGGATGGAGCTGAACCCCACGGGCACACACTGAGTCTTCACTTCCCTGGTGAAAGCTGCAGCGCTGAGGGGCTGTGACTCACAGCAGCCAGCTTATTTCATGTGCGAGTTAGCTGAGTCCACACGCGCTAGGATGGCACAGCAACAAGGGACATGGAGCCTGGAGACTGGAGTTTCATCCCAGATTACACCCTGACCCACTACATTACTGTAAATGAGGTCCTTGCTTCTCCAGGAGGCAATACTCCCTCAGTCGCAGGCAATGGAAACCCAGGGGGGAAATGAAATAAAATAAAATAAAATAAAATAAAATATCAAGATCATGATCTCTGGTGTGCTTTATCTCAGGATGCAAAAGCCACTTCTTTCACCAGGCTACCCACAAGGAGGCCACATAAAATCCCCCACTTCACACACAAATAAACAAAGCCCAGATGGCACTGGGGAGAGACAGAGGGAAACCTCTCTGTATGCGCACAACTTATAATTTGGGGCGAACTTGCAGATACCAGGGTGCCGAGCTTTGATACATCAGCAGACAGATGTGAATTTGAGCAAGCCTCCAATATTGCTGCTACACTACTGCTTTTAATCTCTGCTAGAACAGCAATGAAAGAAAGGATCAGGCGACTACAGAAAAGGGAATTTTGGGTGGTTGAAGCAGACCTGGTTGGCTCAGTAAATCACTGTTCTTTCTATTCCTCTCACTGCAGAATGATCTAACCTTACTGAAGGCAGCAGCAAAGCTCTCACTGACTTCACTGGAAGGAGGATTACTGAAAACAGCTACACTAGAGGTGTCAGGAACCCAGATTCTAACTCACATTTTAATAACCCACAAAGGTCTTGCTTCTTTAAAGCAACACCTTTAAAGGGTGTTAACTTTTTACAACACTGACATTTTAGCCGGTTATGGATTCACCCTATGAAGAGCAAACTAGGGCAGAAAAGGGTATGAGACACACCATTTAATATTTGCCACCATTTAATATTTGCTACAGCTGCATTTGTCATTCTGAGCTCCTCATTGCACTGTTTAGAAGAAACATATTTTCCCTTCTTCAGTTTTCTCTGCACTAGGCTTTAGGCTGCATGTCTGAGACATTAAGTGAACTGCTCTATCACAACACCTAATCACCAAACTAAGCAGTAACACCAACCATGGATAGCAGAAGTCACAGAAAATTGACCTTTTGTTACTACCACAGCCTTATTTGGTGTGGAACCTCAAACATTCCATTATTAACGAATCAGACCAAAAGTATTTCTCTCTCTCGGCTTGTTCAGAACAGACAAAACTACCTCATCGTTCGTGCTGCATGAGCACCCAGAACACCACCACAAGCTGCTTTTCACAAGTTCTGCCCCCATGGTGGGTACAGGGATGCTCCAGCTAACCACCAGTGTAAGTTATTCTGCATCTCATACACTCTGAAAGCTACAGCCAACATCTTGTCTACTTAACACTGGACACCTATTTCATATTCTTAATAACTGATTTGGTTTGCAGAAGCCAGGGAGAGCTGTGTTATTGCTCTTTTCCAAAATACTGTCTCAATTTATATACAAGTCCAAAATATACTTACATGTCTCATACTAGGAACAGCAATCTGAGTCTTTCAGCCTAAGCTAATAAGGCTTCTGGTATCAAAACTCATTTTCACCATGATGGAGAAGAGACCTTTATGTGCTGTATACAAATTGCAGTATTTGGTGCTTATAACAATGGGGTTACTTTAGGTGCTCAGTAGGGCTGGTTTGGGGTTTGTGTTTGCTTGTTTGCAGTTTTGTTTAATGAATTGGTGATACATAGTGTATTAATTACTGAAAGCTCACAGCAATATAGAGAATTTGCCAGCATGCATACACTTCAGCAGCCTAGCTGAATAAAGCAATGCCATTTGATATTTTACTTAAAGGTGTTCAGATGTCAACAATTCCTGTTGGTCTAAAGGCAAAAGGATAGATATCCATAAACTGCTGCAAGAGCTGAGGGAATACTCTGGGTAAAGCAGAAATTAACCTTCAGAAAGCTAAGAACAAAATGCCTCACCCAAGGCACAGTACGAACTGATACCAATTCACAACCAAAGGCACCAGAAGATGTTCAACACATTTTAATACCAAGCTTTTAACAACAGAGCTTGACAACTTCTGAGGTGAGCAGGAAAAAACAACTCGGGATTTTTTCCCCAATACAAGAATTTCTTACTGAAGTACCAAAAATATACAAATAAGAAAAAAAATGAATATTGCAGACATTCAATTTATGGTTCCTTTATTGGCAAAGGCATCTAAGAAAATAATTCCCTAAAAAATGGCAGTGAATGTAAAGATTTTCACACCAACCATGAAGGTTATATTATTTCCTTCTTAGGACATCTATCTCGGACCAAAATAGAGTGGTCTCCTTTTCAGAAGGCTGAGTATCTGTATCAGAAAAGCAGTATTATTTAAGATCTATACACAGAGCAGCTTTTCTGTGGGGATACAGAGAGATAGGTAAGACAAAGGGGGAGAAAAAAACAAAACACAAAACCAAACGTTTGGCAGAAATCCTACAGAATGATGTGTTACAAAAGACACCTCGTAGCAATACATCGTGCCACTCTGGCAATGTGGTAAATGCAGAACCTGCACTAATGCCAAGGCTCTCCAACGTGCATGTCAGTCATGTCCGAGGTAGACGGAGCGATAACTATTGCCAGCTCTTCTAAGCAATCCCAAAGGAATCAGCCCAGCCTGAAGGATGGAGCACATTTTCCGATGCTTTGAGCCACAACCAGTTCAATGTTCTCTCTATGGCTCTGGTCACGCTAAGTATGAGAAGTCAAAAAAAAAAAAAAAAAAAAAGGATGTTTGTATTTTTTTAAAATGCTAAACTAAAACTCCTAGAATAAATAAGATTTATAGTCCACATCTTCAGAAAGCCATGCAAATATAGATATTACTGTTCGCCTGCTCCAGACTGCTGCTTTTCTAGAGCACAACGTCCAGTATTTGTCTAAATTCTTTTTGTTCACCCTCCCAGGGCAAGGGCAGTAATTGTCCCTGCTTCTACACTCTGCTATCCAGACCAGCCCTGCTGTGTGAATGCTGAAACACATGAAGAAGCACTGAGGAGCGTAACACAATCCACCACATAGGAACAAAGAAGACGTGAAGACAAGTTAAAAAGCTGGAACTATCCAAATAGGAGTAAGGCTGAATGATACCCAAACCAGGTGCAGAGCAAATAAACCCCAGCTTTCCTAGATTCATTTATTTTTCTAAAGTAGACGATAAATTAGACAAGAAAGTGTGACCATGATGTAGGAAAAAAAAAAAGGGGGGG